>NC_048224.1:126190688-126370705 GCF_002007445.2 Ailuropoda melanoleuca | reverse complement strand
AACTTTTTTCTAGATATGCCTCCTGAGGCAAGGGAAATAAAAGCAAAAATAAACTACTGGGAGTACGTCAAAATAAAAAGCTTCTTCCCTTGTGGTGATGAACACAGGGTGATGTATGAAGGGCTGAATTACTATAATGTACACGTGAAACTAATTTAGCACTGTATGTTAACTAACTGAAATTAAAATAAACTTTAGGGGGCGCCTGGGTGGCTCAGTTGTTAAGCATCTGCCTTCAGCTCAGGTCATGATCCCAGGGTCCCAGGATTGAGCCCCGTACCGGGCTCCCTGCTCAGTCGGAAACCTGCTTCTCCCTCTCCCACTCCCCCTGCTTGGGTTCCCTATCTCGCTGTGTCGCTCTCTGTCAAATAAATAACATCTTTTAAAAAAATAATAAAAAAAATAAAATAATAAACTTTAGGGGTGCCTGGGTGGCTCAGTTGGTTAAGCATCCGACTCTTGATTTAGGCAAAGGTCATGATCTCAAGGTTGTGAGATCGAGCCCTGCAACAGGGTCTGCACTGGGCATGGACCCTGCTTAAGATTCTCTCTCTCCCTCTATCTCTGCCACTACCNCCCCCCCGTCCCCCCCCCCCCCCCCCCCCCCCCCCCCCCCCAAAAAAAAAAAAAAAAGAAGAAGAAGAAGAAGAAGAAGAGAGCTGTATTTTCTCTACCCATCCTTCTCCCCTAAATAATTTCTCTCTGGGCTCCTATCTCAGGGAACAGCATGGACATGTAACCAATATGAACAATCTAGAAACCTGGGCATCACACCTAATTCTTCCTTCTCTCTTGCCCCATTCATTTTATCTCTCTGGATCCAATCTCCTAAATGTCTACCTATTTCTCTCAATCCCCACCTACTCTAGCCTGATTTTTGGCCTCCGTAAAGTCACACTTGGATTACTTACTGCAACAACTTCATTATCAGACTGTCTGCATCCATTCATGTTTTCTTCTAACCCATTCTCCAGAGTAGCCTGGATTTTACAGAAGGAAACCCTGATTCCCAGCATAAACCCTCCATGGCTATATAAAAAAAAACAAACAAACAAACAAACTCTGCTCCTGGGCCTACATATGTCCTCTTTCCAGATCGCTGCTCCCCTGTCCAGTTTTCTGGGCTTCTGCTCTCATCGTACTCGAGGCACTGTTTTTTTAAGTGACAAGGATGCTCACCTTCTGCCAGGATGGCCCTCCCAGCCACTGTGCTAATAGATTCATTCATCCTCTTAACATTCAGATTTCCAGGACATCCCATCCTTTAAGAACCCCCAAATCCCAGTTAAGTCAGGGGACCATTTTGTCTGTTCCTGTTAGGCTCAATCACAACACTTTATAGTCATATGGTATCATATTTGCCTGATCACTTCTTACTCTAGTTTAATCTTTCCAAAGGCAGAGACTAGTTTTCTTCATCAGCAACTCTCTAACGCCTATCACCCTGCCTTGCAAATAATATGCACCCAGCGCTCGCTGAACTAACAAGTGACCACACGCACTGGTGGCAGCAGGAGTCAGTGACAGCTCAAAGACAAACTAAACCATGTAAGACACCGTTTAGGATTAGGAGAGCTGGTATGGACCTGAGGTGCTGCTTATACAGGAGACCCTCCAGCAGCAGAGTAACCTGCACACATAACACAGAACAAGATTCTCACTGTAGCCCAAAAAGAGATTAAGGATATTCGAACTTCTGTTCCATTATGTAAAATGTAGCTGAGTATACCTACCTGGTTGTATATACAGCACTTTATTAGTAAGATTAAATCTTTACTCTATCTGGTAGGCTGGTAAATGCTCTTAAATACCACAAAAAGTCCACTTAACTCAAAACATATAAAACAAACAAGTTATTATATATCATCTATATTCACAAATCTCTAAAAATTAAAGTATGAGAATTCTTTGATTGGTAAAGATAAAATATAGTCATAACACAAAATTGATCTTTTCAAACCAGACCCAGGAATCACCTATTTAATAGTACCAAACTTTATTTTTTTTAATATTTTATTTATTTGAGAGACAGACAGACAGAGATAGCAAAAGAGAGAGCGTGAGCAGGGAGGAAAGGGAGAAGCAGGCTCCCCACGCAGGGCTCAATCCCAGGACTCCAGGATCACGACCCAAGCCAAAGGCAGACACTCAACCGACTGAGCCACCCAGGCGCCTCTATGGTACCAAACTTTAAAGACAGGATGTCACCTATACAATTTCTTTGCTTCACAATGAGATAAACAAGGTCCCCAGAAAGTAAGAACTTTTCAAAGTCTCTTTATACCATTCCTCCAAAGGATACTAATATTCTCTGTTTCTTGCGTATCTTTCCAGAGGCTTTTATCTGTATATAAGCAAATACATGTGTTTTCTCACTTTTTTATGCAAATAGCAGCAAATGTTCTGCACCGTGTGAAGCACATACACATGTTGAGTCCTGCGCCCATATTCAACCGAACAGCCCTCACAGAGTGCATCCAATTACTAATGAGAGCACAGAGCAACAGCACGGTGCTTAAGAACACAGGTTCTGGAATCTTAACACCTACTTGCTTACTACTGGGTGTAACCTCGAGCAAGTCATGGAATTTCTATAACCTTTATTTCCTCAGCTGTAGAGTGAGACTACCCATGTACCACACCCTAAAGGTGGAACAGTGATTCAGTGAAAGAATCCATACAAGCCCCATAGCACAACACCCCAGAAAGGCTGATCGCTGTGCAAACACTGTGGCTAATGTGCAAGGGAGATCTAAAACGCAAGGTTCCTGCCTCTTGTTCCAAAACTTTTCTTCCCTCAAAATTTGTTTTATTCAACTTTAAAACAGGAGAAGAACTATAAATTTTGAAATAATTACCACTTATACCAATTTAACACACATAAAAGTTTTCTGTAATTACAAATAACATTTACACGCAATTTTTATTTTGCCTTTTAACTGACTCTTTTGTACATCTAGGTCTGTAAATCAATAGCATACATAAATAATTGTTAATGAATATTATTCTATGGTAGTGACACAATATTCTCCAGTAGTTTCCAAGACAAATAGAGCTCCAATAAGTATCTTTGGGCAAAATGATTTTCTTTCATAATACTTACTGCCAGATTTTTCTGCAGAAGTTCTGTTTATACTTGCAATGTCAACTCTCTTATATGATTGGAAACATTTCCTTAAAGTCCCATCAATATTAGGCTCCGTGCTATTTATTTATTTTTGCTATACCTAATAACTAGTGGTCCTGTGAATAGTTCTAATGTTTATCTCTCCATTTAGAAACACTGGACACTGCAGACACTGGGTTCATATCTCTTCTGCTGTCCACTTGATAATATTCTTGTATCATTTGCCCAGGAGAATCTAGGTTCCAAATGCTTAAAATTCAATCAACTTTATATATGTTAACTGATAAAGTTCTTCCCAATATTCTCATTTTGACCCTCTACCACCTATACATTTAGGATATTGAAAATACTGTTCAGACAAAAGATATACATGTGAGATTTTCTAATTATGAATCTGAATCTTAAGTCCAGGTATTTCTAGGTCATCTAAATTTATTCTAAATAAAACATAATTTTTTGGCTCTGTGAACAGAAAAGCATGATAATTCAGGGCACTGAACGAGAAAAACATGCAGCCAAGAATACTATATCCAGCTAGGCTGTCATTGAAAATAGAGGGAGAGATAAAAAGCTTCCAGGACAAACAGAAACTAAAAGAATTTGCAATCAACAAACCAGCCCTACAAGAAAATACTGAAAGGGGGTCCTCTAAGCAAAGAGAGAGCCTAAAAGTAACATAGACCAGAAAGGAACAGAGACGATACACAGTAATAGTCACCTTACAGGCAATATAATGGCACTAAATTCGTATCTTTCAATAGTTACCCTGAATGTATATGGGCTAAATGCCCCAATCAAAAGACACAGAGTATCAGATTGGATAAAAAAATAAGACCCATTGATATGCTGTCTGCAAGAGACTCATTTTAGACCCAAAGACACCTCCAGATTTAAAGTAAGGGGGTGGAAAACCATTTACCATGCTAATGGATACCAAAAGAAAGCTGGAGTGGCAATCCTTACATCAGACAAATTAGATTTTAAACCAAAACTATAATAAGAGATGAGGAAGGACACTATATCATACTTAAAGGGTCTATCCAATAAGAAGATCTAACAACTGTAAATATTTATGCCCCTTACATGGGAACTGCCAATTATATAAGCCAATTAATAACAAAATCAAAGAAACACATCGACAATAATACAATAATAGTAGGGGACTTTAATACCTGCCTTACTGAAATGGACCAACAAGGAAATAAGGGCTTTAAATGACACATTGAACCAGACGGACGTCACGGGTATCCTAAAGCAATAGAATACACATTCTTCTCTAGTGCACATGGAACATTCTTCAGAACAGATCGCATCCTGGGTCACAAATCAGGTCTCAACCAGTACCAAAAGACTGGGACCGTTCCCCGCATATTTTCAGACCACAATGCTTTGAAACTCAAACTCAATCACAAGAGGAAAATTGGAAAGAACTCAAATACATGGAGGTTAAAGAGCATCCTACTAAAGAATGAATGGGTCAGCCAGGAAATTAAAGAATTAAAAGAATTCATGGAAATAAATGAAAATGAAAACACAACTGTTCAAAATCTTTGGGATGTGGCAAAGGCGGTCCTAAGAGGAAAGTATATAGCAATACAAGCCTTTCTCAAGAAACAAGAAAGTTCTCAAATACACAACCTAACCCTACAGCTAAAGGAGCTGGAGAAAGAGCAGCAAATAAAGCCTAAACCCAGCAGAAGAAGAGAAATAATAAAGATCAGAGCAGAAATCAATGAAATAGAAACAAAAAGAACAGCAGAACAGATCAATGAAACTAGGAGCTGGTTCTCTGACAGAATTAATAAGATTGATAAACCCCTGACCAGACTTATCAAAAAGAAAAGAGAAAGGACCCAAATAAATAAAATCATCAATAAAAGAGGAGAGATCACAACCAACACCGAAGAAATACAAACGATTATAAGAACATATTATGAGCAACTATATGCCAACAAATTAGACGATCTGGAAGAAATGGATGCATTCCTAGAGACGTATAAACTACCAAAACTGAACCAGGAAATAACAGAAATAACCAGAAAACCTGAACAGACCCATAACCAGCAAGGAAATTGAAGCAGTAATAAAAAATCTCCCAACAAACAAGAGCCCAGGCCAGATGGCTTCCCAGGGGAATTCTACCAAACATTTAAAGATGAATTAATACCTATTCTGAAACTGTTCCAAAAAACAGAAATGGAAGGAAAACTTCCAAATTCATTTTATGAGGCCAGCATTACCTTGATCCCAAAACCAGACAAAGACCCCATCAAAAAGGAGAATTACAGACCAATATCCCTGATGAACATGGATGCAAAAATTCTCACCAAAATACTAGCCAATAGGATCCAACAGTACATTAAGAGGACTATTCACCACGACCAAGTAGGATTTATTCCTGGGCTGCAAGGTTGGTTCAACATCCGCAAATGAACCAATGTGATACACTACGTTAATAAAAGAAAGAACAAGAACCATATGATACTCTCAATAGATGCACAAAAAGCATTTGACAAAGTATAACATCCTTTCTTGATTAAAACTCTTCAGTGTAGGGATAGAGGGTACATACCTCAATATCATAAAAGCCATCTATGAAAAGCCCAAAGCGAATATCATTCTCAATGGGGAAAATCTGAAAGCTTTTCCCCTAAGGTCAAGAACACGGCAGGGATGTCCACTATCACCATTGCTATTCAACATAGTACTAGAAGTCCTAGCCTCAGCACTCAGACAACAAAAAGAAATAAAAGGCATCCAAATCGGCAAAGAGGTCAAACCCTCACTCTTTGCAGATGATATGATACTTTATGTGGAAAACCCAAAAGACTCCACTCCCCAAAACTGCTAGAACTCATATAGGAACTCGGTAAAGTGGCAGGATATAAAATCGATGCACAGAAATCAGTTCCATTTCTATACACAAACAACAAGACAGAAGAAAGAAAAATTAAGGAGTCAATCTCATTTATAACTGCACCCAAAACTATAAGATACCTAGGAATAGGGGCGCCTGGGTGGCACAGGGGTTAAGCGTCTGCCTTCGGCTCAGGGCGTGATCACGGCATTACGGGATCGAGCCCCACATCAGGCTCCTCCACTATGAGCCTGCTTCTTCCTCTCCCACTCCCCCTGCTTGTGTTCCCTCTCTCGCTGGCTGTCTCTATCTCTGTCGAATAAATAAATAAAATCTTTAAAAAAAAAAAAAAAGATACCTAGGAATAAATCTAACCAAAGAGGTAAAGAATCTGTACTCAGAAACCCATAGCATACTCATGAAAGAAACTGAAGAAGACACAAAGAAATGGAAAAACATTCCATACTCATGGATTGGAAGAACAAATATTGTCAAAATGTCTATGCTACCTAGAGCAATCTACATATTTAACACAATCCCTGTCAAAATACCATCAGCTTTTTTCATAGAAATGGAACAAATAATCCTAAAATTTGTATGAAACCAGAAAAAACCCGAATAGCCAGAGGAATGTTGAAAAGCAAAACTGGTGACATCACAACTCCAGACTTCAAGCTCTACTACAAAGCTGTAATCATCAAGACAGTACCGTACTGGCACAAAAACAGACACACAGATCAATGGAACAGAATAGAGAGCCCAGAAATGGACCCTCAACTCTATGGTCAACTAATCTTCGACAAAGCAGGAAAGAATGTCCGACGGAAAAACGACAGTCTCATCAACAAATGGTGTTGGGAAAATTGGACAGCCACACGCAGAAGAATAAAACTGGACCATTTCCTTACACCACACACAAAAATAGACTCAAAATGGATGAAAGACCTAAATGTGAGACAGGAATCCATCAAAATCCTTGAAGAGAACCAGGCAGCAACCTCTTCCACCTCAGCCGCAGCAACTTCTTCCCAGACACATCTCCAAAGGCAAGGGAAGCAAGGGCAAAAATGAACTACTGGGACTTCATCAAGATAAAAAGCTTTTGCACAGCAAAGGAAACAGTCAACAAAACCAAAAGACAACCGACAGAATGCGAGAAGATACTTGCATATGACATATCAGATAAAGGGCTAGTATCTAAAATCTATAAAGAACTTATCAAACTCAACACCCAAAGAACAAATAATCCAATCAAGAAATGGGCAGAAGACATGAAGAGACATTTCTCCAAAGACATCCAAATGGCCAAGAGACACATGAAAAAGTGCTCGACATCACTTGGCATCAGGGAAATACAAATCAAAACCACAATCAGATACCACCTCATACCAGCAAGAATGGCGAAATTAACAAGTCAGGAAATGACAGATGTTGGTGAGGATGTGGAGAAAATGGAACCCACCTACACTGTTGGTGGGAATGCAAGCTGGTGTAGCCACTCTGGAAAACAGTACGGAGGGTCCTCAAAAAGTTGAAAATAGAGCTACCCTATTACCCAGCAATTGCACTACTGGGTATTTACCCCAAAGACACAAATGTAGTGATCCGAAGGGGCACGTGCACCCCAATGTTAATAGCAGCAGTGTCCACAATAGCCAAACTATGGAAAGAGCCTAGATGTCCATCGACAGATGAATGGATAAAGATGATGTGGGGGGTGTGTGTGTGTGTATGTGTGTGTGTGTGTGTATACACACATATACATATAATAGAATATTATGCAGCCATCAAAAAATGAAATCTTGCCATTTGCAACGACGTGGATGGAACTAAAGAGTATTATGCTAAGTGAAATAAGTCAATCAGAAGAAGACAGTTATCATATGATCTCACTGATACGTGGAATATGAGAAACAAGGCAGAGGATCACAGGGGAAGAGAGGAAAAAATGAAACACGACGAAGCCAGAGAGGGAGACAAGCCATAAGAGACTCTTAATGTTAGGAAACAAACAGGGTTGCTGGAGGGGAGGGGGTGGGAGGGATGGGGTGGCTGGGTGATGGACACTGGGGAAGGCACGTGCTATGGTGAGCGCTGTGAATTGTGTAAGACTGATGAATCACAGACCTGTATCCCTGAAACAAATAATATATGTTTATAAAAAAAAATTTTTTTTTTAATTAAAAACGTTTGCTTTCTGACACCCTGTGAAGAGGAAAAGACAAGCCATGGTCTGGGCAAGCACATGTGCAGACCACACATGCGATAAAGTATTTAAAATACATAAAGAACTCCCAAAACACAATTGTAAAAAAAGCAAACAATCCAACTAGAACATGCGCAAAAGACATAAACCAACCTTACACCAAAAAGGATGGGAAATAAGCACAAGAAAAGATCATTAAACATTAGGGAAATACAAATTAAGAAACACAATGAGCTGTCACTACAAACTTCTCAGAATGGCTACAATAAAAAAGAGTGACAAGACCACGTACTGGCACGGATGCAGAGGAACATAAAACGGCACAACCACTCTGAAAAGCAATTTGTTGGTTCCTTCTAAAACTAAACAGGCAATTATGATACAACCCAGAAATTGCACTTCTAGGCATTTATCCCAGGAAAATGAAAACTTCTGTTCACACTAAAACCTGTATAAGAATGTTCGTAGCAAAAAAAAAAAAGAGAGAGAGGGAGAGCGAGAGAGAGAGAGAAAAGAAGGTTCGTAGCAGTTTTATTGATAATAGTGAAAAAGTGGAAACAACCCAAAGGTCCATCAACCGATGAATGGATAAATAAAACGTGTCATACACATACCATAGAATACTCAGCAATTAAACAAGCAAAGTGATATATGGAACAATCTGGATGAATCTTCAGGGAATTCTGAGTAAAAAAGTCAACGCCAAAAGTCCATGTATGCAACATTTTTGAAATGTCAAAATTTGAGAAATGAATCACAAACTAGTGGTTGTCCAAAGTTATGGATGAGGGGCCGGAACAGTATGTGGGGGAAGTGGACGTGGTTATAAAGGGGCAACAGGAAGGATCCCTGCGGCTACAGAAGCGCTCAGTATGGTAACTGTGGTGTAAAGAAAAAGGGTATTGAATTAAGCACACACACAGAAGTGAACGCTAATATTAAAACTGAGGAAATCTGAATAGGTAGATTGTATCAATATCAATATTCTGGTTGCAATATTGTACTATATAGGTTTATAAGCCATTATCATTGGGGCAAGTGGGCACTGGGTAAAGGGTACACAGGATCTCTCTGTATTATTAATTACGACTGTATGTGAATCTACAATTTTCTCAATAAAAATTTCAACTAAAAATAAAAAATCATTCAGTACAGCTGCACATTCTCATGGAAGAATCCGGTAATAATAATAGCAAGAGTGGTTTTAAGAACACACTAGCAGAAGTACGACAGTCAGAAAACAATCTAAAAGTAGAAAGTCTCATGGAAGTCCCCCTTCTTGTTTCTGAGAGGTTTTGATATCGATCCAGAAAAGAGATGAACTCAAACATACCCAGAGCTCCTGGAAAGCCTGGGTGGCTTAGTCAGTTAAGTGGGTGGCTTAGTCAGTTAAGTGGCTGCCTTTGATTCAGGTCATAATCCCAGAGTCCTGAGATCAAGACCCACATTGGCCTTCCTGCTCAGTGGGGGAGCCTGCTTCTCCCTCTCCCTCTGTCCCTCCTCCCTCCTTGTTCCCTCTCTCTCTGTTTCAAATAAATAAATAAAATCTTAAAAAAAAAAAAAAGACGGGGCGCCTGGGTGGCACAGCGGTTGAGCGTCTGAGCGTCTGCCTTCGGCTCAGGGCGTGATCCTGGCGTTGTGGGATCGAGCCCCACATCAGGCTCTTCCGCTATGAGCCTGCTTCTTCCTCTCCCACTCCCCCGGCTTGTGTTCCTTCTCTCACTGGCTGTCTCTATCTCTGTCGAATAAATAAATAAATAAATAAAATCTTTAAAAAAAAAAAAAAGGAATAACGGGCTTAATATTTGAAAAAAAAAAAAAAAAAAAAAAGACATACCCGGAGTTTCAAGAACTCACTTTTCCAAAAGGATACATCCATTGCCCAGTAAGGATTAATTTTTGCTAAAGCTTTATTCTAAATTGTGTTATTTCTGAAAGGCTACTCTAATGTTGTGATTGGAAAAAAATTCTAAGTAATAGATTCAACCATATGTTAAAAAGAAAGAAACCCATTCTTACACTTTATCATTCATCCATCCAATCAACAAACTTCTCACAACACTTGCTCTGTACAAGAACTGGGCTGACAGGGGCACCTGGGTGGCTCAGCCGTTAAGCATCTGCCTTCAGCTCAGGTCATGATCCCAGGGTCTTGGGATCGAGCCCCGCATTGGGCTCCCTGCTCTGCGGGAAGCCTGCTTCCTCTCCCACTCCCCCTGCTTGTGTTCCCTCTCTCACTGTCTCTGTCAAATAAATAAATTAAATTAATAAATAAAATCTTTATTAAAAAAAAAAAAAGAACTGGGCTGGGGAAAGGTGATCCTAACACCACGGCCAGGTGTTTCAGCCTGCTCTCAAACATCTTCCCAAATAGTAAGAAAAATTAGATAAACAGAAAGGAACATCCAGTTTTACTGAGACCATGAGACAGCTACTGATTAGATTTTAATACAATTAAGTCTAATGTTTTTTGGATTGCTTTGCATATAACTGAGCATTGTGACAAAGATTATGAAAATACTAGAAATTTCAGTTTTATTTTCATAGTGGTTATCATTTTGTAACTAAGCATTTTTATAAACTACAAAACTGTAAATAATGAACAATGAGGTTTATACAGTTGTTAGGGGCACCGATGCCACCCACCCCATACAGTCAAAATCCATGGATAACTTGACTCCTCCAAAACTTAACTACTAGTAGCCTACTGTTGATTAGAAGCCTTATCAATAACAAATAATCAATTAACATATATTTGGTATATGTATTATATACTATATTCTTACAATAAAGTAAGCTAGAGAAAAGAACATTTTATTAAGAAAATCATAAGGAAGAAAAAATACATTTACAGTACTTATACAGTCTACGTATCAGTGGACCCATGCAATTCAAACCCATGTTGTTCAAAGGTCAACTGCTCTTTCTAGATCACTCCAGAAACAAATCCAGATAGAATAAAAATGCAGGTCTTAAAACAAGCTTCATGAAGGCCTCAAGACATTGGCTGTCTCTCCAAATCATTTCTCATTTACATGTAATCTGTACCATCCCCCAACAAATCCAAAACACTTTACACACTGTAAAATAGCCATATGGGTAATTATAAAATTCCCTTTTAAGAATGTCTCATTATTCCTTCCAAATCAAATGAAGGGTTTCCCAAGGGCTTTTAGAATAATTCAGCCGACATCTCTAGATTCTCACGGAAAACAAAGCAGAACATGTGAGCTATACAGACTGAATTAAAATTATATATTCTTTCCACATATTTTACCTTCCAACTATTAAAGTGATTCTCTCTTGTCAGACACTATGTATTAATTCAGAAACTGTGATTTTTATATACACAAATCAAATGATTTTCCCTTTTAGCTATAAAGTTATTACTTAAATGTCTTACTATAAAAAAAGTCCAATATAGTCACTCTTCTTCATAAAGATGTTCAATATCTTCATAAAGTCAAATACAAATTGAACTTACCACTTTTTTAAAATCATCCTCTGCTTCATCAAGTTTTCCTTGTTTGAGTAATAAGTGACCTCTCTGTAATCTTGCCTAGAAAAAAGAAAAGGTATTCTGAGTACCATGCATTTCCAAATTTTCTTTAAACACAAAGAATAAAACCAACTACACTAATGAAGCATTAATGAAATATTTATTTTTCCAACGTCCATTTGACTTGGCACTCTTGAGAACAATCCCTGGAACCACTGAATGTGTATTACTTTTATTAAAGTATGCTTCCTTAAAAATGCTTTTTGTGCTATAGCCCCTAAAATTGAAAATATGTGTCCATACAAAATCTTGTACATGTAATGCTCATAGCAATAGCTAAAAACCCAAACTCCCACCAACTAATAAGTCAATAAGCAAATGTGATTTATGCATACAGTGGAACCCACCATAAAAAGGAATGAAGTGTTGACACAAACTACAACATGGATGGATCTTGAAAACAATATGCGTAGTGAAAAAAGTCAGACACAAAAGGCTACCTACTGTATGATTTCATTTATATGAAATACCCAAACACGCAAATCCATACAAACAGAAAGATATGTGGTTGCCAGAGGCCAGGACACAATGCGGAGGGGCTGCTGATGGGTACTAGATTTCTTCAGGGGTGACAAAAGCTTTCTGGAACTAGACAGTGGTGATGCTTGCACAACCTTGTGAATATACTAAAACATCACTGAATTATACAATTTAAAAAAGGATGAATTTTATGGTATGTGAATTATATCTCAATTTTTTTTTTTTGCCATCGTAATAACTTTTTGTCCCTACAAAAAAAGTTGTATAATTTGGGACTTTACCAAAGTTCTAGACATTATTTTGTTTTTATTAATTCTCAGTGGAAATATTCATTCTACTATAACCGAATAACAACACCTCTTCCCTTTTCACATGCATCATTCCCCACCCCCTCCATTTGATATTCCTCTTCTTCTCATGTGCATAATCCCATCTCTTCCAAGAATACCAACTTTCTGATGACCAATGTGACCATAAGACAGAAACCACACTGATAGTCCACTAAAACTTATATATTACTTTTACAATACATAAAAAAGTCCCTAATCCTCTGTTAAGTGCATTAACACACATAAAAAGCAAGATGAAAGCCACTTCAACTACCTAATAGCTACTGTAATACTAGGACAATGAACTACTTAACCTTTGTGAATGGTTGTGCTTAGCTAGGTAAAGTCACAGATTAAAGAAAAAAATCTGACATTTGGGAATTCTACCCAAAAATAATATTTCAAACCAAACATTCATATCTAATCAGTTATCCCTAGTCCTTTTTGGAATATGGCAAGATACAAACAATAAACAAGCTACCAAATTAATTTTTAAACCATCTAACTTATTCTATTATCTGAAGCCATTACACTGACCTGCCAATCATCAGGATATCCCATTAGTCTGTAAGTTCCTCCATTTCTGAAGCTTCTGTGTTGGTTGCAGGAGAGGATCAGTCTAATTCACGATTGTGACCTCACTCCAAACCACTGCTTAACTGACCTATCTCCTTGTCTTTCTTCTTCCTGCTACAGCCTTAATTGGAACTATTGTCAGTCACCTGAGAGCCTTTTAATTCAACAGTTTCTTGATCAACTGGTTACTCAGCCTTACATCTTGTCCTACACTCCACCCTCCAGAGGTCTTTCTAAACTACTGCCAAGCTTCTAAAAATCAGGGGCTCCACCCACTGTTCCTCTTTCACACAGACCTTTGATTCCAGAAACTTTGGATTTTTCTTGTTGTGCAGTCCACTACACCACAGCGGCTTTCTCCGTCCTCCAGCTACGCCTAGCAGGCCAGTCCTCACCTTAAAAAACAAATTACCTCCCCCAAATTCCCCTAAGTTCTCCTTTAAAGAAAGTTTAGATGCACTTACTGCAGTGAAATCCATCTTCAATTCAATCACTTTAGTTAAATCAGGAAGTGCTGCTTTTGATTTGCCCATAGCTAAAAAGACAGTAGCTCTCCGATAGTAAGCAATATAGTTATCTGGGTCTCCATCTGAAAATTAAAATAATAAATATTAGCTCTTGGTAATTTATTCAAAACCTAAATAACGTGAACAGTACTACAGTTCGCAATTTCTAAGAAAGGTATTAAAAGGGGCACCTACGTGGCTCAGTCAGTTAAGCATCTAACTCCTGGTTTCGGCTCAGGTCATGATCTCAGGGTCATGGGACTGAGCCCCATATAGGGCTCTGCGCTCAGCACGGAGTCTGCTTGAGATTCTCTCACTTCTCCCTCTTTCTCCCTCCAGCCCCTCCTCCCACTTGTTCTTTCTCTTGCACCTGCTTGAGTGCGCTCTCGCGCTCTCTCTCAAATAAATAAAATTTTTTAAAAAGAAAGAAAGGCATTAAGAAAAGAAATTCTTCATCAATAATGTGTCAATGTTGGCTAGCAAGATCACTGCAGATAAAGCCAGAACAGGACTGGGACACCTGGGTGCCTCAGTCAGTTAAGCATCTGCCTTCAGCTCAGTTCATGATCCCAGGGTCCTGGGATCGAGTTCTGAATCAGGCTCCCTGCTCAGCGGGGAGTCTGCTTCTCCCTCTGGCTGCATCTCCCCCTGCCTGTGCTCTGTAGCTCTCTCTCTTTGACAAGTAAATAAAATCTTAACAAAAAAAAAAAAAAAAAAAGCCAGAACATTTCTGGCAAAATAGGGTCTCTGAGCCAAATCCAACCCACAGACTTCAAATCAAGAATATCTTTTATATTTTTAAAGAGTTGCCAAAAAATAAAAATAAAAAAAAAATGTGTACACAGAGACTGTATGGCTACAAAGCTTAAATATTCACTATCTGAAAAAAAAATTCATTATCTGGCTATTTAAAGAAAAAGTTTGCCAACCTCTGAGTTAAAATATTAACTATATTCAACTCATAACTTTTGTAAGTATGCAATTCAGTCTTTGCTGAAATTTCCTTAAGTAAAATACTGATTGAGAATATGACTATGCCTTATTCATAGGACTTTAAAAAATTATAGATTTCCAGTTAAACTGACACATTAAATGTGCAATCTCTGCTCCCTCACAAATTCCAACTAAAATGTCAGTGAAGAAATAAAGGTACAAATCTTAGGACAAAGGAGGAGAATGGAAATGACAGTAGGACTAATTAAGTTAACAATATTTGAAAGAAGGAAAACAGATGGATGTGTTAGGTTTTGAGCTAATTCCACTGTGCTTAGTGCCTACAATTAGAAGCAAACCTCGTGCTGCCAGTCCTTCTAGAAAGCAATTTTGAAACATACATTCTTGACCAAATCCAGCCATGTGTCTTAAAGAAATAAACATTTATTTATGCACACAGACTTTCCATTATTGTAAGATTTACAACTAAAACTCTCTGAAAGTTCTACCCCTGAAGGTCTTATTACTTGAAAAACAAGACAAATGGGAATCTGTATGGCAAGATAGTATATAAGGACTCAAAATCATGGTTTTGAGCAGTTGTTAATGGCATTAAACTACTTAAAGTACTGCTGGGCAAAGGTGGAGCAGGAGAGTGTAGGCTCTACAACCATGTGTGAAAGAAGATACACAAATGGCCAAAAGCACATGAAAAGATGCTAACCATCACTAATCATTACGGAAATGCAAATCAAAACCACACTGAGATACCACTACACATCTACTAGGATGGCTATTATAAAAAGAAAGGAAGAAAGAGGGAAGGAGAGAAACTCAGAGGGAAATGGGAACAACTGCTTGCTGGGTACAGAGTTTCAGTTTGGAATGATGAAGCAGCTCTGGAGACAGATGGCGGAGCAACAACAAAGGGATGCGTTGTACAACAATGTGAATGCGCTTAATGCTAACTTCATACACTTGCAAATGGTCAAAATGGTAAATTTGGTAATATGCATTTTATTGCACTACATATTTTATTGTAGTTATATTTTTGAAAAGCTAAGAGAACTGGGCATTTTAACAATTAAAAAAATTTAATTTTTTCTCAAATCTAAAACAAAAACCAAAAACAATCCATATATCCCAGCTAAGCATCACTGAAATTTTCTTTCCTGGTCAATTTTGCTTGGAAGACAAGGGGAAAAGAGCACTGTCAGCAGCTTGTACAAAGGGTATTTCCTACAAAAGACTGTAATTAGCCTGAAGAAAAAGCAAGAAACAGAGTAACTATATTTAGAGGATACATGATATAAATATTTTTAGGTTCAGTTCATATTCAACTTAGAATGTGCAATAAATTAAACACGTGCGTCTGGTCAGTATAACCGGCCATAAGAATGATTTGATACCTAAGGATTTCTGACGCTTAAGTGACTGCCTCTGAACATAAAAGGAAATTCACCATAGGTCAACACCTGTTACCTGGGCAGACAGATCGGGTTTCTTCTTTATACTGTATATACATACTCCAAAATGTGTCACAATGAACATGGAGTACTTCTATATTCAATAATTAAAAAAAAAAAAAAAACACACCTTACATTTTCCATGACTTATTTACACTAAGCAAAAAATAAATACTAGAAATAACATGATTTAAGGCCTGGAGTTTTCATCACACACTATCATCTTCGTACGTCCAAATCCTACTCAATCTCTGAGGCACAGCTTAAATGACCTATTTGATTACATATGTGAAAACATTACCGTCCATTGCCTCAATTTCCATAGCATTCTATAATATAGTGTACTTCTTATTGTGCCCATAACACTTACCACTCCCTCTGATATTATTTATACACACACCTCAGTCTAGAGAAAATAAATTCCTTGAGTAAATTCACTTTTGTGTCTCTATATCACCTGGCCCACAGGTACTCAAATAAAAGGAAATGGAAACAAATTCCTGATCACCACAATCAATGCGAACACTGAGACCTGTCTAGGACAAGCAAGGGGCTAAAAGAAGTCAGAAGAGGGGCGCCTGGGTGGCACAGCGGTTAAGCGTCTGCCTTTGGCTCAGGGCGTGATCCCGGCGTTATGGGATCGAGCCCCCACATCAGGCTCCTCCGCTATGAGCCTGCCTCTTCCTCTCCCACTCCCCCTGCTTGTGTTCCCTCTCTCGCTGGCTGTCTCTATCTCTGTCAAATAAATAAATAAAATCTTTAAAAAAAAAAAAAAAAGTCAGAAGAGACACAGCTTGTTTGGTCTTTCTTTCATTTCCATAGGACACTGTAATACTTGGCAGGTCCCTGGAGTTAGCCAGCTTTCCCACAGGGTCTCCTCACCCCTACCCTGCCCCAGGAGCTCCTCCCTTGCTTCCGGCCTTGATTCTTGGGTCCTTCTCATCGAGAAAGGCTTCATCTTGTTTGCTTTCCCTAGTGCCATCCTGTTGTGGACAAGAAGGAAGCACGCCAACATCAGCCCAGCCACAGACCAAGGAAAACATTTCCCAGCCTCCAGATGAATGTGGCTCCCTTCCTGTGGGTCTTCCTTCCAGAGCCAGATCTGTAAACTGGGGAGCAAATGGTTTGTTGTCACACCCTGTTCAGCCCAGAAGAGGTTTTTGTAAGAGGGGACCAAAGAGGGAAAGGGCTGAGGTCTTTGCTACATTGCCTGCCCTCTGGTCCCAGCAGTCCTCCCGAACTGGCATGGAGGGTCTGGCAAACACTACCATCTCTTGCTTTTGGAAGAGGAACTGCTCATAGATTCTGACCTCACTGGTCTGGGAAAGTTTTCCATTTGGAGTACTTTCCATCCAGGAGGCAAAGCAAACATCTGGTTACACGGTTCCCTTTTTCCCTGCCAGCCACCCCACTCGGGAATTCCAAAGAATGGATAGAGCTCTTAAAGGATATTCAGATCATTCTCTCATAGGAAATTAGCCTTGGTATTTGCAAACACAGATGTTGCTTATTTTCAACTCTGTATCTAGTTCTTTCAAGAAAAGAAGAATGCTTAGTGCTAACATTGGGCATTTTATCAAGAAGGCACTTTTCACTAAAAATTGCATTGGACTTCAATTTGGGAAAAAACTGACCATTTCAGTCTATGCAGAAAAACCTCCAAGGAGGATTATATATGACATAGCTTTTGTATTATTTGGTTATACATATACTAAAAATGTCTATATAAAATAATTCTGGAGCATTCATTTTCATTTGCTTTATTCTTCAGCTGTCAGGTATTTTTTTAAGACAGAAAGTGGATTAGAACCCCAATTTATAATAATAAACCCACAAAAATGAGGAATCAAATGATAATGGCTCAATCTGTGACTCAAGAATCAATGTTCTTAGCTGTATAGGGTCACCTGAATAGCAAAACAAAATAGCTTTCCCTGTGTCTTCATCTTAAAATACCAACAGTTCCTAGAACTCATGTCCATTCCTGTATAACTGTGAATGAAGGAGCAACTGAACAAGGATTGGTTTAAGAAATTCATGCTTAGTTTCTCATAATACAAAATCTGACAACCTTGAAAATCATCACTTATCCTCTTATCCATTCCATACACAATACACTTCATTATTTAAAATACTTACAAGTCTACATACAGAAATATTAGATTTCATTTGAAAACAGGTCATTCAAATTGTTATACTAGTTTATTAAAATTTGAACATGAGGGGTGCCTGGGTGGGTCAGTCAGTCAAGCATCTGCCTTCAGCTAAGGTCATGATCTCAGGGTCCTAGGATGGAGCCCCAAGTCAGGCTCCCTGCTCAGCAGGGCGTCTGCCTCTCCCTCTCCCTCTGGCCCTCCCTGCCGCTTGCGTTCTCTCTCTCAAATAAATGAATAAAATCTTTAAAAAAAAATTTGAACATGAGAGTTAAGATTTAAGGTCTAATCCTCAAACTACCAAACAACTCAAATATGAGAAAATTAGCCATAATAAAAAAAACCCACAATCACCATCTGGAGAAAATACATCAGAAAACCAATTACAAATGATGTAAACAGTGGCAGTGGAAAGCAAAAAGACCACCACCCTTGCCTAGATACAAAAAAATTTTTATTCTTGCTCCCAGCTAACCCAACTCTACCCTTTCATTCCAACTTTTAGAGATTAAAATAATGACTAAATAGGATGCTACCCATCCTTAAGATGTGTTGATACACACAAGCAAGCGCATGAGGAATGTTACTCAGTCATAAAAAAGAATGAGATCTTGGGGCACCTGGGTGGCACAGCGGTTAAGCGTCTGCCTTCGGCTCAGGGCGTGATCCCGGCGTTATGGGATCGAGCCCCACGTCAGGCTCCTCTGCTGTGAACCTGCTTCTTCCTCTCCCGCTCCCCCTGCTTGTGTTCCCTCTCTCGCTGGCTGTCTCTATCTCTGTCAAATAAATAAATAAAATCTTTAAAAAAAAGAATGAGATCTTGCCATTGCAACAACATGGATGGACCTAGACGGTATTATGCTAAGTGAAATTAGTCAGAAAAAGACAAATACCATATGATTTCACTTAGTTTATTTTATTTTTTTAAGATTTTTTTTAAAGTAATCTCTACACCCAACGTGGGGCTCAAGATGAAGAGCTGCACCACTGACTAAGCCAGTGAGGCACCGTGCCACTTCATTTATTTAATTTTTAAAGATTTTATTTTTACATAATCTCTACACCCAACACGCAACTTGAACTTACAACCCTGAGATCAACAGTCACATGCTCTACCAACTGAGTCAGCCAGGCGCCCTCCATATGACCTCACTTATATGTGGAATCTAAAAAGCAGCATACGCAAAAAAAACAGACTCTTAAATATGGAGAACTGGTGGTTGCCAGAGGGGGTGGGGTGGAGAGGTGGGTAAAATAGATAAAGGGGATTAAGAGGCATAAACGTATTCATTTTATGAATAAGTCACAGAGATGAAACACACAGCATGGGAATATGGTCAACAATACTGTAATAACACTGTATGGTGACAGATGACTACACTTAATGTGGTGAGCACTGGATCACGTACAGAACTGTGAGCTCAGTATGCTGTACAACTGAAACTAATATAACACTGTATGCTAACTATACTTCAACACAAATAATAATAATGATAATAACAATAAGATTCTACCTATCCCTAAGAAGTTCACAATCTTTTGAATTAGATTGGGTTAGTAACTGGAAAGTTACTAAAGTACTTTGTTTCCTTCTGTCTAAATATGAGTAGTAATGCCCATCCCCATTTCACAAATGAGGTACAAATGTGATGAGAAAGCACCATGATGTGTTTAAGAGATAAATAAATGTAGACGTGGATTTTGCTTTTTGATTTAGCAAAATTGTAAATACTGATTTTCTTACAAAGCAAATGAGGAAACCTGTCACTTCAGAAATGCCCACCATTTAATCCACCACATTAGACATTCATTCCTGCCAGATATAGATAGCTAAGACATTCTGCTAAGTCTATCAAAAAAGTGATTTCAGATTCTAGAATTCATTATCTCCAGAAGATCATGTTGCGGGAGTAAGAATCAGGGCATTTTCACACTGCACTGCAGTTTCTCTATTGATAAACCTCTAAACAAAACTTGTGTCTGACTGCTTCATAACACTGAAATAGATGTAACTGTTTCAGAAGACTAATTGGAAAGTGGTGGTCAACATTTTTCCTTAAATCACAGTTTCCAACAGATCAAGAATGTTTCCATCAGTTCCAAATCTTAAAAACTCCTGCCAAAAAATATTCATATGCCAGATACAAAAAAACTTCAAATCAAATCACTGATAGATCTGTACCACACTATAGAAACAATTTGTGCTTCTACTGAATTTTAATACATAAACCTTTTACTGTGTTAAAAATGTCATCATAAAACATACCAAGCCCAAGTAATTTTCAAAATGCACCTAATTTTTCAAAAATGAAAATGGAAGGTTGCCACAACCATAAATAATGTCAATTATAGCATAATAATAAAAAACAATCCGTTATAACTCATAATGCTGCTAGCCAAATTCTATTACAAACCCTAACATCAATTTCTCATCATAGAAGTTAAAGGAATAAAGTACATCACAAAACTGCGAAGTTGGGAAGTATAATAAATGAGTAAACATTTAATGAGCTCTTTATACAGGCAGTGTAAAGCAGCGTACTAGAACAGGAATGCCATTTCCCCAGCGCAGCAAAGCTCCGCAGCCTGCAGCAAAGAGCGCACAACTTGCTAGCCTACCAGTCCGCAGACACGGACGCGCTCGCTGCCAGGGAGAGGGGCTGGCTAATTCACTGGGCTGCCCGAAGCAGCCAGTGTGGCCATACTAAATTTGATGTTTGGTAAAGGAGACCATTGAAACGGAGGACCTAATGCTCTTTTCTGATAAACACACATACACATTTCATGAGAGATTCAATGCACCACGATACTGCCTCCATCACTACCTCCCATATATTGCCATCATATACAATTTAAACTTTATTTTCTATGGTTAGTTATGATCGGTATTTTACACAAACTAAAATGATGAATTTTAGTCTCAAACTACACAGGTCCTCCTCAGAAATTCTGGCATGGGCGCCATCTGAGAACTGCTGCAACCTGCTAAATCATGACAGACAGAAGGACACTGCTCTTTGAGTTCTGAATGCACAGTAGCGCTTCACTTTCTCCCTTCACTGAATTCCACAAATCAATTACCATGTTCCAGCTTTATTAATTTACATCTTTCAGTGAATACAGTAATATTTTATTGGGTATTTTGGGAAAGAGCCCTCTCAAGAATTCTTGTGCAGCAGTGAAGCTGAAGAAACACAGGCAGTCATTTTAGACTACTGTAACAATACTACTACATGACCCTAACGTTTCTGCTAAATGTGAGATTAAAAAAAGCAAATAAAGTATAAAGTAGGTAGGAGGTATAAGTTTCTGCAAATATTCTTGCACTACTAGGGAAGAATCAATATTCTTTTAAGACATGCTTTATCTAAGACAATAATTGAAATTCTTTTTCATTACCATGCTGCAGCACTGAAGACAGTTCAAATCCCCAGAAAAGTGTGGCCTCAGTAATGACATGGTCATATATATAATATGGTCTCTATTGAAAAGTAACTTGGGCGAATTGTTGTGCTAATTACCCACCGCTTCCCAAGGTGAGCTAATCGTGAAAATGAAAAAATTCCTAATAGAAACTTCACTTAGTTAAGAAAATCCTATGAAACATCAAGTCTGTTTTTTAAAAGTCTTAATTTTCAGAGACATAAAAACTATATTTCTACATATCTTACATGTGTGATTGTACCCTATTTTCAAAAAAAATCTTTATATACATATTCTCACCTAACCTTCACAAAGAAATCCTTTTTTGGGTAGCACAGTGAAAAATGCTAGCAATATGCAGGTAACTTGTTTAAGTCAAAATTTACTTACATAACTTGACCAATGATCATAGGATTATCAAGTGACAGAGCCAAGATTAAAATCTAGGTTTCCTATTATTCCACAGAGCTAATAACACCGTAATAAAAATCTGAGTTTTCAAAGAAGCATGAAGAAAAATATTGCCAAACCAAAATCTAATCATGTTCTCCTTACAAAGTAAATTGTAAGAGTAGGATGATATTTTTCTGGTGACCAGAACTGCTTATTAAAAATAAGCAAAAAACAAAACAAAAAAAACCCTTATTACCCCACAGTTAAACTTGTCACTCTTAACCATCCCAAATAAAGGTGAGAATGTACAAATTAATTTAAAAAAGGATTCACAAAAGTCAATGTCAAAAAGTCCTAGCACAAAAGTATACACACTGACTCAGAAAATCCTTTAAGCCCTCACTTAGAACCTATTTATTGTGGCCATCTCATTTCTCTCACTCCCAACAGAGTGAAAGGTGCAAAGACAGTTGACACTACAGACAAATACAAGTGAGCAACAGAACAGCCTAAGAGATGGAAGAAGTCTGGCCAACACAGAAGAGGCAAAGGGCAGCAGGATCCCCCAAAGGCCTCAAAGTAAAATAATTATACCAATGTTCTCAAATCATCAAGAAAATCAAACTGTGTTCAGTGAAATCTTTTAGGAGGGCAAAAAACTATATAATACAGTGAGAAAAGCTGTCAAAATTACCTTGAATTATTCTTGGTCCTTACAGTAGAAAGTCTAAGTTATCTGGAAAATTCTCTCATGTTACATACATACCCATTTAAGTGTTGTGCATTTATTTTATTAATCTATTTCACCCATAATCCTACAAATATTTTTAAATGTTTTCTTTAAACATTAAATAATGTTTATTTTAAATGTTATTCAAAGAAGGAGTGGTTAACTAGAATTCACTAGAATGGCTCCTGAGGGTTTTGGTTCCAAGATACAAACCTACTGCAGCATGAAACTGAGATAAAGCATCAGCTAGCTGTCCAGCTGCAAGTAACTTCTTGCCCAATTCAAGATGTTTCTCAACATCTGCATTTACTCCACATTCAGCACCTAAAAACAACAACAAAAATAGGTTAACTTTCCATGACCAAGATTTAATTCTGAAGAATAAAATGTTAAAAATATGGGGCACCTGGATGGCTCAGTTGCTTAAGCATCTGCCTTCGGCTCAGGTCAATGATCCTAGGGTCCTGGGATCATCCTGTGTTGGGCTCCCTGGGGAGTCTGCTTCTCCCTCTCCCTCTGCCCTGCCCCGCATCTCACGTGCGCACTCTCTCTTTCTCTCTCTCAAATAAATAAATAAAATCTTTAAAATGTATATATAGTTACCTGCTTCAGGAATCTGCTCAGATGAAGAGTCACAGAAGCTAAAGAGTGACACAGAAAAGGTAACAATAAAGCACAGTGCTTCGTTTTATAGAGTACAAGCGACCCCAAAATATGCGTCTATCACTCTGGTCAATCAAAAGAATGTAACCAGTCTCCAAAATATAAGGGAAACCGCATAACACAGTAGTAGTATGTTAAACAACAAAATCATAATTGCTTTGTTAAACTAGAATTTCATTTTTTTTAAAGATTTTATTTATTTATTTGACAGAGAGAGAGCACAAGTAGGAAGAGCAGCAGGCAGATAGAGGGAGAATCAGGCTCCCCACTGAGCAGAGAGCCAGACCAGACGTGGGGCTCAATCCCAGGACCCTGGGATCATGACCAGAGTCGAAGGTAGATGCTTAACCAACTGAGCCACTGAGGAGCCCCTAGAATTTCATTTTAATGAGTATTATCGAGTTCACTCTAAAATTCAAGTACTTACTGAGCATCTGCAATGCACCGGGCACTATTCTAGGTATTTGGTGATAAACGAGCAAAGCAAACAAAACCTCTGCCACTCATGGCACTGGACATTATGGAGGGAGGAGACAGACTTAAGAAATACATAAATTACATAGTATGATAGGTAAAAAGTACCATGGAAAAAGTCAAGCCATGTGAGGGCATCAGGAGCGCTGAGGCTTTCAGTATTAAAGAAGGTGGTCAAGGGTGGGCCTCACTGAGAAAATGACATCTGAGCAAAGACTTCTTACTTGAAGGAAAGTGAGGAACTCACCATGCAGATATGTAGAAAAAGAGCTTTCCAAGAAGGACCAGCTAGTGCAAGGGCCCTAAGTCGGGAGCATGCCAGGTTATGTTCTAGAACAGCAGGGAGGCCAGTACCTGGCTTTAAAAATGGACTGGTTTTTAAGCAATTCTTCTTTATATTGAGCACAATATTACACTCTGTCACAGTAAAATGTACTGAAGGGGCACTGCAGGAAGGACACTTTCTGGATCTTGTTGCTGTCTTTATTTTTTTTTTCTGGCTCCTGCTGCATGGTGCATATGGGGAAGATATCCAGTGGTGTCCTATCCTAGCCATATGCCCACAGGTCCAGTCCCTCAGCCACCTGGCAGCCTTGAACAGGCACTATCTCCCAATGAGGACATCACACACTCCAGGCTGCATGCCCACTACAGCACCCCAACTTCCCACACTCACAGGCCAACCAACCCGGGCTCACCTATATCTGAGAAGGTTATTTCCTGCTTGCTCAGCTACAGTGGACCAGCAACTCAGCAATTTTTTCTATCAGCAACTTAAGTTGCACCTATACCTTCTCTAATAAGATCTAAGCCCCAGACTTGAGTAGGGGGATCCCCTGTCAGTTGGCCCTTCTTTGGGGACCATCTGTCAATCATAAAATATCCTACAGAGCTTTCTTTACATCTTTATAGTTACTTTCCTATCATAACTTAACAATTCTTTATATTAAACTTCCCCTTTTAAATTACTCTGTGGTCTCTCTCTCCTGAATGGACACAGACTTATATACTGTTGCCACTGGGGAGTGGTCCTAGCAGACAGAACCACAAAGATAGGTTTTGAGGACTGGTTTGGTCATGTCCTTGAGCTTGAGTGCAGCGCTGAGCTGTCAATGAGAAATAAGATGTCAGTAATCCATAGCAGGTATTAGAATCAAAATTAATCAAGACACCATTTGTGGTTGACAATAATCACATGCTAACTGGAAAACTAAGCTAATTGGAAAACCAAAGCTATTGCACTTGACCGCAATGACGGAGTGATGAAGGTAAGGACTGTGGTGTGGGGGGATTCTTTTGAGTGCACCAGCACTTACAGAGAGAAAGAACCAGCTCAGTTCCAACCCTCAGCTCAAGTCTCCCTCTGTGAGCTTCCATGGCACCCCTAAAACAATCTCTTATTTTGGGTAGCCACAGAGCTGATCTAGATGAAAATCAAACACAAAATTTAATTTAATGTGTGTAGAAGGGGGCATATGGAAACTAAGAAGCCAAAGCATTTCCTCTTTTACAGTGAACATGATGTTAAGTTATTCAGGGTGCTAAACGGACACTACGGGAAAAAAAAAAATCAGAATAGTCATATCTTGGGAAGGTGGGAGAAAGGACAGGCTGGGAGGGAGCAGAAGAAAACCTTCTGGGATGATGATAATATTCTAATCTGAATAGAGGTATGGGGTGCTCTGGGATGTGCAATTATCAAAACTTAGCAAATAGATACTTAAATTATGGACAATTATACATAAATTTTACATTAACATGCATATCTTCAACAGCTTTTTTAAAAGTATTTAGGGGAATGAGTACTGGTATTATTTTGATATGTATTTTTTAAAAACAAATAATGGATGGATAGAGAAAGGCCCAAATGGATATGTGTTAAAACCAAGTATGGTCATTGTACCAATGGTAGAATCTAGGTGATAGATACAGGAACATACACTAACAAATTTTCAACTTTGTGAAATGTTTAATAATAAAATTTAGGAAAACATAAAATACAGTGTTATGATGTGGGGCATACACACACACACAGGATGCTGTAAGGACAGAGGTTAGGGCACCTAACATCTATCGTTAAATAAAATTTAAAATGTAATTTCTCAGTCACACTGGTCACAGTTTAAGTGCTGGAAAGCTGGTAATAGTACAGGAAACACTGCAAACAATACAGAACATTTCCTATCATCACAGAAAGTTCTACTGAACAACACTGAGGGGGGTTTCTTGAGGTCTCACCTGAAACCTGAAGGAAAAATGGGAATACCACCAATGTGAAAAGATCTTAACCCGGGGAAAAAACCAACATTCCAAGCACAAAGAACATCACATTTGCATGCCCAGAAGTAAGAGAATTAATGAGGCTTTCAGAGAAATTAAAATCCTACATTTCGGGTAGCTCTCCTCTCCGTCATGACTTCATTATTCTGGAGTGGGTCGCTTTAAGTGCTAGGTGAGTCTCATAAACAGCCAGAGGGGGAGAGAAACCACAAGGTATCTATCTGTTACAATAATCCAGGTGACATGATGGTGATCTGACTGTGGAGTAGCCATGGAAATAGAGGACAGATTGCTCAGAGAAATATAAGAGAGAAAAAAGACTACACATGGC
Organism: Ailuropoda melanoleuca; assembly: GCF_002007445.2. Taxonomy (NCBI): domain Eukaryota; kingdom Metazoa; phylum Chordata; class Mammalia; order Carnivora; family Ursidae; genus Ailuropoda; species Ailuropoda melanoleuca. The sequence goes on along the minus strand of NC_048224.1, from coordinate 126,344,219 downwards.
TCATGGCAACTGTCCGGATGTGGAAGCCAAGAAAGAACAGGAGTCCAGGATGCCCACAGCAACCACGTGAGCAGCGATGTGCGCCTGCCATTTTAGTCACCAAAAGCAACTGAACTCTTCCTCTACTACGGCAAAGAGTGGAAAGAAATTCACTTTATCTTGCCATTTGCCATACTAAACAAAGTAGCTTTCTTGGCCTTCAGTGTTCCTAGTTTCTGTACAGTGTCTTATTTCCTTGATGGACCCCTCCACACAAGGAAGAAAGGGAAGAAGGGAGGGAGGCAAAGAGGGAAACCTTAACTTGATGGCCTCAAAAACTTAGGGTCCTGCAGAGCCCTGTTTGTTTGGGGCAACGATGTAAGACATCTAACCTTTTTAAGACTATGTGGGTAACATTTAGAGAACTTAGTTGGGAGTTTTCAACAGGCTGGGAAAGCATTAGCTTTCCCTTTTAAAATGAGAATATAGTCTCTTGCTCTGAAAATTCATTATGCAATAAAGATTCAGACACCAATTATATTCCGATAGGGAGGGAAACCTATAGTTCCACCTAATTCCATACCATACCCAAAAATATAACCTGCTTTTCATAATGAAGATTATGGAAACCAATGTATTTCATGAAACAAATGATACTGAATTATATACCAAGTGTAAAACTGTGGCCATAACAGAGATGAATAGGGTGGTCTTTTCCAAAGAGGCAATGAGGAGAATCTGCCAGGCTTCAGCCACTTAAGAGAATGCCCTAGGCAGCAGGCTCCCAGCAGTGACCGGAGGACGGCAGGCTGTTTTTGAACATTACACTGGCATCTCTGCCACATACTGAAGTCTTTACAGATACATAATATGAAGAATGGGACTGACTTCAAAGTAATCCTGAAAGGAAAATGAAAGTATAGGTGAAACTAGACCGTTCATATGTTGATAATTTTTGAAGCTGGGTGACAGTACACCGTGGTACACGATATTACTCTCCCTACTTTGGTATATTTTTAAGATTTTCCCAAATCAAGTTTTTTAAAAATTTAAATCCCTTCAGTAAAGAGAAAACTGGCTGATAAAAATCTAATACATTAAAAAACATCTGAAGTGGACCACAGGGACTAGATCAGGACAGCCAACAGGGAACACGAGCCTACCTCCCAATGTGCGCAAATTCCAGAAATGATGGAAGTTATTTAAAGAATAAATGCATAACCTTGCTAGGGGGAAAAAACACTTTAAAAGAGGAGGGCCATCAGAAAACCAGAAATTTTAGGGGAAAAAAACGAAAACAAAAAACATAGAAAGGACAGGATATGGTTAGTGGGCAAAATCACATCCAAACACCTTCCTGGGGCAAGTGTGCCACGGAGGTGGATGCAGTTCTTTGAGTGCTCCAAACTCTGATACAAGGAAGAGGAAGGGACCCAGGGATATCCCAGCCTCCGGCCAGGCAATCAGTCTTCTCCCACAGTCAGTATTCACAGATTGGCAATGAGCAATTCTGAAATTTACAAAGATGATAAAATCAATTTTTAAGAAACTAATACCAAATAAGAGAATTAAGGGGAACAAATAGGGGGAAAAAATTCTAAAAATGAATATAATTGACATTCTTACAAATTCAAAAGGATGCAGCATTCATAAAAACCAGACCAAGTATTTACGCACTTATTGCTCTTGCAGTGGATAAAAAGAGAAAACCATTTCTAAATACCCTGACAAACTGCCAGAGGAAAGGAGGGGGAGGACTTACTATAGACAAAGGGGTCAAATAAGTCTCCTGCCAGAAGATAATGTTTGAGTTAAAAGACAATGAAGCTGGGCAGGGCACAGGGATCGGGAGGATCCTGAATGACAAGTGCCTCCAGGAAGCGAAAATATGACCAGGCAAGGAGCACAAGGCAAGCGCAAAGGACTTGGGTAGGACCAAGCTCACCTTCAGGGAATCATAAGGAGGCTCCAGCATGTTAGGAAGGATAGAGGATATAAGCAAGGTAGAACACACTGGGCCTTTCAGGCCAGGGTAAGAAACTTACAGTTTATTCTAAGTTAAAAGAGAGGTCATTAGAATGTTTTATCAAGGAACTCACTCTGTGATTTACATTTTAATAAGATCCCATCAGGGCTGTGTGGCCCCTGGGTGGAAGAGATTCAAAGCAGGCCAGGACGGAAAGAAGTGTGGGGGTGTGAACTAAGGATAGCAAGTTGCATTACAGTATATGCACTCTGATTTTATGCTTTAAAAAAATTATATCTATATCGATATAATGTGTAATTTCTATATTAACTTTTTCCAGTAAAAATGTATTCATGTACTACTAATACAGTAAAAATTTATTTTTTTTAAAGATTTTTTTTTTAATTTCTTTATTCGACAGAGATAGAGACAGCCAGCGAGAGAGGGAACACAAGCAGGGGGAGTGGGAGAGGAAGAAGCAGGCTCATAGAGGAAGAGCCTGATGTGGGGCTAGATCCCATAACGCCGGGATCATGCCCTGAGCCGAAGGCAGACGCTTAACCGCTGTGCCACCCAGGCGCCCCAATACAGTAAAAATTTAATAAAGTAAACTGAGGAACATGTTAAAGATGTTCCTGATTGAATAATCACTTGCAATTGAAAACTCCTAAAGAATATCTGTAAACACTATAGACACATCATATTTTACAATTAAGCAGGCAATTAAGTCAGGAAAGAAAAGCAAAATAACCTTTTCTCGTTTCAGCAACTGTGAAGCTGGGGAGATTCCGGCAGAGATGTCATTGTCCTCCTACCCTTCGACCTTTCCCCAAAGCACCTCAATAAAATGGTTTGATCCCCCCAAAACAACAACAAAACCCTGCCTCAAACGTTTTTGTTAGACTATAGTTCAAAGGGACAACATTATGATCAGATACTGCAGAGAATATAGGTGATATAGATCCTAAAAATTTTAAACAGTATTTATCCTTTATAGAGTCTAAAATATTTATGAATGAAATGATGGCGTGTATGATAGGTTTCAAAATAATCCATGGGTGTAAATAAAATAAGATCAGTCATGAGTTAGTAATTGTTAAAGCTAGGAGATGGGTACCTAGGGGTTCATATACCATTCCCTCCTTTTGTAAATGTGTGAAATTTTCCATAATAAAATTTAATACTAACTCTCTTTAAAGGATTAGGGATGGGGATATTAAAACAGTTAAAGATAGATCATTTTCATTTCTCGAAGATAATTTCTAATATGAACTATCCATCCATAAACATTTATAGTTCCTAGTGTAAAATACAAAAATCTGTGTATCACTCCTGTTGAGAGAAACGTGTATGGAAAACATGGTAAATTACACTACAGAACGACTAAGAATCAAATACAAATGATGAAGGCACTGTATATGAACTCTGGAACAATTCAGCCTATTACATGGGGTACAAGTAATCACATGGGCATGTTGATGGGATTCTGTGTATTCACAAAATGCAGGGGGTAGGAAGGGAATAGTCTTCAAAATAGCATGAAGCTTTCAAACATTTCCCTATTACATTTTCTCAAAGGAAAGATCAGATCAACGCACTGAATAGAGGATTCCAGATTGCTTGAGGGAGGAAGAAACTGGGTATGAGATAAACTATTAGTGGAAATGCTTTCCTTATCCAACTACGAAAATGCTTCACAGAAAAGATGTAACACAGAAGGAATTAAGAACCTATTATGTGCTAGATACTTTCAGTGTCATAATTTCACTTAATTTTCACAACCATAGAAAGTAAACATCTTTCATACTCTTGTAACTCAGGAAACTGAGGCTCAAAGAAGTTACCCATCCTACTTGGAAGACTCACAGTAACCATCAAAACAAGATTCAATTCCAAAGCACAACTTTCTTTTCAACACAGCCCATGATCCTTTTCCTTATAATCCAGGGTAGGTGCTCCACAGTTACTAAGCCCTGTATCCTTCATTCATTCAACCCATCATTTAATATAACATTTTAGCAGAATGGTTTCCAACGTCCAAGGTTGATCTGAACTAAGTCTAGTGGGAGACAAGAATGCATTTGCAAAGTTTTTTGACCTGTTATACCAAGCTATTTCAAGACAGACATTCCTCACTGAGAGTCATCGTGGTTTTCTGCTTTCACAGTGCTTGGAAGGAACCAGAACTCAACCCACTGGCTCTCCACCACCTCCTCACAGTGCCCTCAGAGGACCCCTCTTGGCCACACATCACAATTATGCATTCCTCTTACAGATGTGCCAAAACTATAACAAGGAATCAAAGACACTATCAACTGCCAGATCAACCTGGAGCTCTATGCCTCCTACATCTACCTGTCCCTGTCTTACTGCTTTGACACCCATGGCGTAGCTGTGGAGAACTTTGCCAAATATTTTTTTCACCAATCTCAAGAGAGGGAACATGCTTTTGAAAATGAGGAAGCTGCAGACCAAGATGGCCAAATCCCAAATTCTTCAGGATATCAAGAAACCAAACCATGGTAACTGGGAGAGCTGGCTGAATGCAATGGAGAGTGCAAGTGTTACACTTGGAAAAAAGCATAAATCTGTCACTATTGGAACTGCACCAACTGGTCAATGACAAAAATGACCCCTATATATGTGACTTCATTGACATTCATTACCTGAATGAGCAGGTGAAATCCATCAAAGAATGGGGGCCCCCCTGAATCTGGTATGGCAGAGAATCTCTTTGATAAGCATATCCTGGGAGACAGGACAATAAGAGCTAAGCCTTAGCCATGGGGCTGACTTCCCTGGTCACCAAGTCCAGGCATGCACATTGGGGTGACCTTTAACTTTTCTCTAAATTGTACCAAAATGTCCACTTAAAGTTATTTCATTTGTACTATTCCTTCAAATAAAAGTAATTTGGTATGCCCTCCAAAAATGTTATGTCATACTGTCACCCCAAAAGTTAAATTATTCTTCAAACTAAATTTCTCTAACCTTCTAGGATTAAAAGAGGTATCCAGCATTTCTGTACCTTCTGAATAAAACCTGGATCTTTATTATGTTACAATTTTACCCAGTATAATTTCCACTTAATGTGATAAGTAAATACAACCTCCTCTAAGAAAATTTTCCATGGCCTACCCCAATCATTCAGAAAGAATTATTATTCCTTCAGTGTATCTTGGTCACATTCCCATAGCAGACTTTGCCACAGTGTAAGTGCTGTTGTGTAGGCTCCTTTCTCCCTGCAAGAGATGGTGTGCCTCCTAACTGGGATCTCCCCGCCACCTTCCTCCAAATCCAGGCCCCATGCTGCTGCCAGAGCAATCCTTCCAAAATGCACTCCTAATAAAAATTATGCAGTACTTTCACATCACTGGCTAGATTCAGTCAAAACTCCTTCAGCTCTAAAGGCAAACAAGACCCTTCCTGATCAGATCCCATGATGTGGGTCCAGCCTCATCATCCCTCACTCCTCCACCTCTTACTTTACACTCCTAGACCATAATGAACTAGTTGTACTTTCCTGAACAGACTATGTTCTCTTTGCATGTGCTGTTCCATGAAAAGATCTCTCCTACTTGCCCCTGGGAAATTTCTACTCCTCCATCAGGATTCTGCCCTCAAATGCTGGCTCCTCTGTGAGACCTCCTCTAACTACTGCAATGAGAGGGTGGGGAAAAGCCCCTTCTATGCTCCTATGACATCACCACGCTCACACGTACACGACTTCACTTTGCAATGCGCCATCTCAATATATTGACCTTCACAGTTTGCCAGCCTCTCAAAACCCCTGATACCCCAATCCAGATAAAAAGTGAGTTTGAGAGAAGAAACCATCTTTTCTTTTTTAAATCACCCAGTTCAGTACCTGCACAAAGTGGACACTAAATATTCACTGAATGAAACTATCTTCCTTCTTACTTAAAAGTATCACAAGTCATCAGAACAGAATTGATGTCTGATTTGTCTGTTTCCTCCAGCGTGGGCTCAACCACCTGAAGGTTTCCCACGCAGCTGCAGATTTGAAACAACTGTCTGCAGATTACTCAACACAACTCCCTGCTGACTGGAGTAACTTCAAGTAGGAATCCATTCAGACCCCAGAAAGTCTGTTCCTTTTTGTAGTAAAACGAATCTTTGGATGGTTTTCTAAACCACTTTTCATGAAACCAGTGAATATAAAGAGAACTAAATTTGAAGCCTGTACAAAAAGCTTATCCCTAAACAGGTGCCATGTGGAAACTTCTACTTTTGTCAGTCCTTAAATCTACCTCTCTAAATTTTCATAAATTTCTATTTTGCAAGGGTAATTATTTTATATACACTGACAGCAGCATACGATAAAATACTTAGTGTAAAAGTTAAAAATAAAAAGAATAGAATCCAAGATACGTAATAACAATTATCAAATCAAACTGATACTACCAAAGATTCAAAAAGACATTAATATGTAAAAAGAAAAAATTATTTGTAAGTTGTGGCTGTTTTTGTAGTATCTCAACCCTATTTTGAGCCATGGATACTTTTTTATTCCTTTGCCACATACTGGGATACAGTGACAAGAGCTATCTCCTACTTTCTAAGAGTCAAAGCAACCAAACATCATGCCTAACCAGCATTAAACAATAGGTTTCTCCTTAGATGAGCATAACCATAGGTCAGCAAAATATACAGGAAGTGTAAGAAAAAAGGTAGAGTAGCTAAGTCTTTTTATGAAGTTAGTATTAGAATCCACTATATTTTGACAAGCAAGAAATAAAGAATTTTAAGAAATGTAAAGCTGAGGGACACTGGGGTGGCTCAGTCTTAAGGCTAAGCATCTGCCTTCGGGTCAGGACATCATCCCAGGGTCCTGCGTTGGGCTCCTTGCTCAGCGGGGAGCCTGCTTCTCCCTATGCCTGCTGCTCCCCATGCTTGTGTGTGCTCTCTGACATATAAATAAATAGAATCATAAAAGAAAAAAAAAAGAAATGTAAAGTTGAGGGGTTAAGAATATGATGTGGTGAGAGTCACAATCAAGAGTCAAAGAACAAGAATGAAAAAGGCAGGAGCTAGCGGTCAAAGATACTAAGGTTCAAGCTAAGGCTAGGTGACATAGCAGGTAGCAAGTCCAGGGTGGTTATTCAGATTGGAGCACTGAGAACTTGAAGGACACGAGGGGCTCCTCGTTGCTCAGTAGGTAGAGTGTGCAACTCTTGATCTTGGGGTTGTGGGTTCGAGCCCCATGCTGGGTGTAGAGATCACTAAAAATAAAATCTTAAAAAAAAAAAAGTGACGGATGAGGAAAACACAAAGTTCATCCTACAAAGGCACATGAGACAAAAAAGACAAAATACTGTATGTAAAAGATCTGATCTGAATTCAAGATTCAAGCAAGATGAGGTAGAGTCTGAAAGAAGTCTCATGGCAGAAACACAGAAAAAGTGGAAATTGGCCACAGAAAGACAGAGCAAGAAGTACATTATATTAGCAATTCCACAGTCAACTAAGGACCGATGACGAAACAGTTTCAATAAAAATACTCTGAGCTGGAAATCCTAAGCATCTCTTTCCAGTCACTATGACCCAAAAAGTGGTTGAGCCAAACTGAAAGGAAGAAAAGGCTGAGTAGCTGTGTGGTATATCTGAACTAAATGTCTGCACTAAAAACCTCCTAGCTGAACTAGGAAAATAAAATCTATTGTAATCAGGTTTGCTCAATTTCACTGGACATTACTTTTCTTTGCTTCAATTAACTGTGAATGCACAAATTTTTGTTTTTTTGTTTTTAAGATTCTTTATTTATTTATTTGACAGAGAGAGAGACAGCTAGCGAGAGAGGGAACACAAGCAAGGGGAGTGGGAGAGGAAGAAGCAGGCTCCCAGAGGAGCAGGGAGCCCGATGCAGGGCTGGATCCCAGGACCCTGGGATCACGCCCTGAGCCTAAGGCAGATGCTTAACAACTGAGACACCCAGGCGCCCCATGAACGCATAAATGTTATGATGGGATCTCTTTTGAGTTTCAACTTAAGAAAATAAGTTTAGAAGAGTCCATGCAAAAAAACCAGCTTAAGGGGTGCCTCGGTGGCACAGTCGTTAAGCGTCTGCCTTCGGCTCAGGACGTGATCCCAGCGTTCTGGGATCGAGCCCCACATCAGGCTCCTCCACTGGGAGCCTGCTTCTTCCTTTCCCACTCCCCCTGCTTGTGTTCCCTCTCTCGCTGGCTGTCTCTGTCAAATAAATAAATAAATAAATAAATAAATAAATAAATAAATAAATCTTTTTAAAAAAAAAAACAGCTTAAGAGTCAACTTCCACTCATCCATTTAAACAATTTTTATTGCACATCTACTTCATGTCAATGTGTTCAGGTACAGAGACAAGAGCTTTTTCCACAAAGCTTATATTCTAGAGATAACAGATAGGAAAGAAAAATAAATGAGAAAATTCAGACACTGTGAAGTTTTATGAAATAAATTCAAAAAGGTAAACAGAGACTATTAACTGAAAAGAGAGTCCTTTTTACATAGTGTGTCAGGATAGGCCTCTCTGAAATATGGATGTTCATTTGAAGACCTCATATGAAACTTTCCAGACTGTCGGGACAGCAAGAATCAGTCAGAAATGACGTTGGTATCTGGAAGTAAGAGAAGCTGGTGTGGGGGCACCTGGATGGCTCAACTGGTTAAGCATCTAACTCTTGATTTCAGCTCAGGTCATGATCTTGGGGTTGTGAGACTGAGCCCTGCAACAGGTTCCATGCTGGGCATGAAGCCTGCTTAAGATTCTCTCGATCCTTCTCTCTCTGCCCTTCCCCACCTCACCCACACCACCCCCACTCTCTCCCTCTCTAAAAAAATAACAATAAAAATCAATTAAAGAAGTTGGTGTGGTGGGAGCCTAATGATAAGGAGAAGATTAAGACAAGAGGTTAAGTAGGAGTCAGTAAGGCTTTGCAGTTAGCAGTACAGTAATGTGTTGAAGAGAGAACTGAAGATGAGAAAGTAGAGACTATCAACAACTCTTCAAAGTCCTGCTGTCTAGAAAGGCAAAGACACAATTCAATAGCTGAAGGGATACAGGACATCAAAGAACAGTTTAGGATGGAAACACTGCAGCATGTTGGAGTGCTGATGTCAAGGATCCCACAGAGAGAGAGAAAGTGATGACACAGGAAAGAAACGGTAACTATAGGAGCAATATTTTCAGAAGATGAGAGGAAATGGAATCCAGGGCATAAGCATAGGAATTGGATTTTGCCAGGAATAGAAATGCTTTATCCATTTTAATATAAGAAAAGTAGCAGACTGGGTATGAATATTGGTAGGCTAGTGACTTTAGTGGAAGAAAGAAAAGGAAACTGTCCTGTGGTGACTTTTATTTTCTCAAAGACAAGGTCTAAAAGAATGAGGTAGAGAGGAAGGAAAGGGGGGGTTCACACTGGAGATTTAAGGAAAGAAAAAGTCTGATATGCTGATTTTCAGGAATAGACATACTAGGGAATTGTAGGAATGCTGGCAGTATTGAGTGTGCATTTGAAATTGAGATTGTGTGCTTACAATGAGACCAGTCAGCAAGGTTATCTCCATTTTTCTCCAGCCATGTTCAACTCTGAGGTACAGCAAGTTGGCCAAGTTCGGTTTCATAGGTGTAGAATTTTGCCATGTGTGTAAAACAAAAGAATACAGGGGCAAGAAAATTAAAGAGTGTTTGCAATGGAGTGACTACATGGTGGACCACTAAGTCTAAACTGAGAAAAGAGGGAAGAGTACGTGCCTGCTTCACAAAGCAGGTCTTATACCTCCAAGTGGCCTGTAAACTCAATGACAAAACCATGAGTTCTATACTATATCTCACCAGAAAACACTATAGAGTAAGCCTCTGCTGACTGATTCCCAGATTCCAGAACTCCAAATGACTCAAACTTATCAGATGTACAAAACAAAAAATAAACAATTTTTTTAAACCAGCTTTCTAATTATCTTGAAATAAATCTACAGTTGAAATGTCTTAGTTCTAAATAGCAGGTGATGCGGTTCCCATGATATTTCCATATAAACAAAGATAAACTGGTGGACATTAATCAAAGGAAAACCATGACAAAAGAAATTAAACTTAACCACAATTAATTCACTTCATATGAGAAAATAAAGCCTAATATTACTTCAGGGAATCCCATCTCCGAACAACCTGTCCCACAGAGCCAAAATTACTGCATTTCAGGCCCTTGTTCAGCAAATGCTAGCCAGTCAAGTGAACTAGAACTTCCACACTAACTATAGCCTATCACATTAAAAGAAATCTAGAAGCTATCTGACAATCTGCTAACATACTCAGTGTGTATAAAGTACAGGAAGTCATTCATTTTCCCTACTTTATTTTTTCTTTACAAATTTAAATAATGCCAGAAAATCCTAGAGAAGACAAAACGTACTTTAGGTTAGATGAATATAAAAATTATCAATCATTTATACCTAAAGATTTCCAACTATTCTTTACCCATGGCCAAATAAATGGTTTAGTCAGGTCAGTTCAGTGAAATAAAGAAAAACTGGGTCCAGGAAGCATGTTAAGGAAGAAAAAAAGATAAAAGAAGGTCTGGTTCCCAGGGTGTATTCCTACTCAAGGGGCCAAACAGAACCAACCATTAGCAAAGAATTAAAATAGCTATGTTATCTGTAACATGAGAATACTAGATACTACTAAAGTTTTCTTTCTGCTCCAAAAATTCTATCCCTAACCTAGTGCTTTGGACTTTTTTCAAAGGCCTTTTTGAAAGAGGGTGCTAAAAGATGTAATCTTTCAATTCATGAGACTATTACATAGTCTCTTCCTTTGGATCACAATTAACAGAAAAGCCTAAGGGGGAAAAAAAAAGACGAATATTTTTAAATCAGAAAAAAACTAGGCCAACTAGGCTAATTACTGGTGACCCTCTCTGTCACATGCAACTCTTGTTTTACACTCACGATTCTCATACCCTTCTCCTTCATTTCCTCTCCTTCTGAACCTCAGACCTATACCCCTCTGGAGGACTCTGAGGTTACTGAAACCAAACACAACTTATTTTGGAAAATAGGAGTTAACAGTTTGTCAATTCAGGTCAAAGGTTCTTTCTTAGGTTTATATCATCACCAAATTTAGTGTCTAGTACACGCAGACACCTAATTTTACTTCTCTATACGACTTATTAGGCCAGTGATTCTCACCAGTGATTACTTTTTAGAAAGGCGAAATTTCAGATCCCACCCAGACCTACTGAATCAGAAATGCTGAGAGGGGGACTGAGCACTCTGTTTTAAAAAGCCCTCCAGTTAAGATGGTGATACACATTCAAGTTTGAGAACCACTGTATTAAACATGCCAGGAAATCAACTCATGACCGCCAGTGGCAAACCAAAAAAAAAAATAATAATAATAATGCTGATTTTTCTCAGCTGCCGCCACTTACAAATGCTGGGGCCCACATGGTACTATCAACCACTTAATGTCTGTCTCCAACCTGCACACAAGATGAACTTTAGAGTCAAATAACAGTTTAACTTATGGTTGTTGGATTTAACAGCTCCGTGACATTATAGCTCAAGTTCCCTCATCTGTAAAGTAGAAACAGTATCACATACTTCCATGAATGAAAAGATGCCTGGCACACAGAAGACCTTTAATGAATTTAAGATCTTTTCCCTTTTTTCCCTACCACCTGTACCAAGTCCCCACTATTTCATACAGGCAATGTTCCTCAAGAAGGGCACTCTGGCACTCCTCTGAGAACTGTCACCAATGCCTTCCATACAGAAAAACTCTCTAATCAAGTTTTTCTTATGGAAAATACTATAGGAAAGAAATTAAGTACTGAGTCCCACAGAACAGCAATTTCAAAAAGGTAGTCCAAAAGCTAATAGGAAAAGCAAATCATAAGCACTTTCTAACTTAAAAAAAAAAGGCATTAGAAAGAACATAGGCAACTTTCTCTTAAGCGGTCAAAATCACTAGTAGTAACTGGATAAAATGTGACACTTGGGTGGGGTGGGGGAGTGTTAACATTAGAAAATGCAAGAGAACTGGAATACATGACCCATATTAAAGCTGTCCAGGCATGCAAAGTTCGATTGCCCATATTGTCTAGGGCAACCTAGATAAATTCTTTGTCAAATACTTTGTCCCAATGTTGTCCCGATATATGTTCTGATTTGGGGTTCAAAAAAGAATATGGGGTCACCAAGAGAACAACAACACTGCCATGAAGGAGACCTAAAATGTGGAGTGTATTACTTTTTTTTTTTTTTAAGTTGAGAACTTTGAGGGGATTTTACCATAAACAATTCCCAACTGTGGTTCCTCACTCCCTCCAAATCTAACATTAAGTCTCATATTGAAATTTGTGACCCCCTTAACTAACTAGCCCTTTTCAGGGGACTGAAAGGAGATCCGTGCATGTGACAAGTCATTATACTCGAATATTTCCTGCAGTCACCAGACTGGGAGCATTAGTTCAGTTGGCAATTTCAGCTTTAATTCCTACTGCTCCCGCGGACATCTAAGATGGGACAGCCCTCTGCTTTTGCTTTCTGTTAGAATAGTCAACAATCCAACCTGTAGGACTCAAGCGCAATTTAAGCGTTCCGTACCTTTTAAGGGGACCTTTTTTTAGAGAACTCGGAAAAGGAAAGTCAGCCCTAAGTTGAAGGACACCATGCTCTGAGTAGTAAAACCACAAACTTCGTGCCTTGCCCTCCGAGAGCTTGAATTCCAACACCGGCTCCTTAACGCACCAACCTAACAACTTCTAACCACGACACACAGTAATGCGATGGTTACTCAACTTCCAACAGTCAACACTGTCCCCTCCGCTAAACGCAGCCTGACACATTCCCCCCGCCCCCGAACTCCAAAGCGAAAGAAGCCTCCCCTTTGGCCACCTTTACTGCCTCCTCCCGCCACCACTGACCAAGTGTCCCCAGGCGCCAAGCGAGGGGTCCCAAGAGAGCCCGGGACCCGACGGGTGCTCCGGTCTCCGCGTCCCAGGACACTCCAGGAGTCGCTGGCCAGTGCGCCGCTCCCCCGCGACCCCCTTCGGCCCCGCGCCTCACTCCGAAACCGCCCGTCCCCGCCCGGTGGCCCGCCGGTCCCACCACCTCTTCCCCAGACAAACCCGGAACCGGGCGCCGGCTCCCGCCCAGGGGCGGGCTCAGGCCCAGCCGGGCCGCGCGGACTCCCCGGCTCCCGCCCAGCCGCCCGGGCCGCCTCGAGACTCGCGCGGTACGCAGACGAGGAAGCGCCGGGGGGCCTGGCCCGGGCTCCCGCTCCCCCAGCCAGGGCAGGGCAGGACTCACCTTCGTACTGCAGGTCCACCAGGACCAGCAGGAAGGGGAACACCGAGCCCAGCCGGCTGGTCACAGAGCCGGGGGCCACCATGTCCGAGGGCGCGGGCGGTAAGGAGGAGAGAGGGTGCGGGGCCCACCAGCCCCGCCGGCGCTCAGGCTGCAGCTGCGCCCGCACGCCGTCGGCTCTCGCTCAGGCCTAAGAAGCAGCTGGCGCCCAGCAGAGGAAGGCAGCGGTGGGCGGGCCCCGGGCGACGCTACGCCCCGAGCGCCGCTGCCGCCCAATCGCCTTCTTCCTGGCCGCTCTCCTACTGGGCTCGCCGGGGTCGTGGTTCCCGCTGATAGGCTGCGGGGGCCGCCGCCCCGCCCCATCTCTGATAGGACAACGTGGAGGCACGGGACGAGGCTGCGTCCGCTGGTCGTGGAGCTGTCAGGGAGCTCCAAACGGCCGTGGCCGGTCGGAGGGAGGCGGCCCCGGGCGTCTGTGTGGCGGCCGCCGAGTCCGCATGCGCAGGCCGCGGATGCCTTTTTGGGTCGCTCCTGGAGCTGTAGGTTAGCGAGGAGGAGGTTTTCCGGTGTGCTGTTAAGAGAGGAAGGTGAAGTCGCCGCGTCCGCGACGAAGGAGCCAAGCCTCGCCCCAGGAAGCCCGAGAGCCTGGAGCGGAGCTCTCGGAATGGACCGGTGAACAGCACGCTTCACAGAACCTGCTACCGCCAGCCGAACGTCTCGGAAAGAGTGCCAACCCGACTGAGGAGTGAGCGAGAAACGGTCAGAGGCCGGAGCTCAGCAGAGTAGGAGGAGCTGACGGAGGTTGAAACATTTCAGGGACAGCCCAGGAGAAGTACCTTAGTGACCTGAGGCCCGGGAGAATGGCTTGGAAGCCTGGGACCCCCCCCCCCCCCAAACTGGCAGCGTGTCCAGGAAAGAGAGCAATCCTGGAAGGTTCTGTAAAGAAAAAACCAGGGAGGCACAGCAACTAAGAGAACCAGGAGCTCTGCAGAGTGTAAACTACAACCAGAGTTGGGGGCGGGGGGACAGGAGAGACCTGTTAGAATGGATCTTGCATCTTGTGTTTATCAGAGGAAACTCAACAACAGAGATAGGAACTTGAACGAGATAAGATTCAGGTTACTCACTTTAGCGTTAAGTTTGTTCAAGGCCATTTCCTCTGGCGTCCCCAACACAATCCCAAGTGCACGCTATACAGGTTCCTGGGCTGGAAGCCTGCTTCTCCCTCTCACACTGCCCTTGCTCATGTTCCCTCTCTCGCTGTCTCTCTCTGTCAAATAAATAAAATCTTTAAAAAAAAAAAAACTCCAAAAACTGTAATGCTAAGAAAGGCAACAAATCAACAACTGAACCTGAACTCATTTCAGAGAAAATTAACTCCATTGACTAATAATGCTTTATAGCCATAAGTACAAGAACACCCATGCAATATATCCAATATAATACATCCATAAATACAAGAAAGGAAGTACAGAACAAAACAGGCATAAACAAAATGAGAACAGGTGGATGTAAAAAATAATTGTATGTATTTCCTAGGGCTGCCATAATAAATTGCAACAAAGTGAATGGTTTTAACGCAACAGAAATTTATTTCCTTATAGTTCTGGAAAACAGAAGTCCAAAATCAAGGAGTTGACAGGGCCATATTCTCTCTGAAGGCTCTAGAAAAGAATCTTTCCTTGCTTTTCCCTCCTTTCTGGTGGCCTCTAGCAAACCTTGGCATTCCTTCACCTGTAGTACACCCCCAGGTATTGCTATTAGAGAAATGAAAACATATGTCCACAAAAAGCCTTGTACAATAATGTTTGTAGCGGCTTTATTCATAATAGCTACAAACTGAAAGTGTCTCAACAGGAGAATGGATTCAAAAAAACTATAATAAACTCATTCATATAATGATTTTAAAAATGCAAACACAAAGGACTATGTACTGTAACAGCACTGTGAAGATACTTAATAATACTGAACTGTACGCTTAAAAATGATTAAAATGGTAAACTTTCATTATGCATATTTGACACCATTAAAAATAATAATACAAAAGACTATTTACTGGATAATTCCATTTATATGAAGAAGTTCAAGAAGAAAAAACACTAGAGTGATAGAGGTCTGAATGGAAAATATTTCTGGGCAGGGGGTTTTATCTGTCAAGAGTATACGGGATCCTATATATTGGAAATATTATGTATTTTAATCTGGTGATGGACCACAGATCATTACATATTTAGATGTTGCATGTATTGTGTGATTATAGATAATGTATACTTAGTATCTAGCACTTTCCTGTAAATATGCAATATATCAAAAAAACATAGTAGAGATAAAGAACCTAGGAAGGAAATGGAAAAATAGCAATGAGAGTTGAAAGCTGACAGAACTCAGGAAAAATGCGGAAGAAAAAAAAAAGTCATTACAGCAATGACGGTCAAACTGGAAAGGACAATTATGCCGAAAACTAGTAAGACAAATAAGGTATAGGAATGAGTAAAGAAAACAAAATCAAATTAAATAAAATATTTTTATAAAATTAGAATATAAGGGGTTCCTGGGTGGCTCAGTCATTAAACGTCTGCCTTCGGCTCAGGGCATGATCCCAGAGTCCTGGGATCAGATAGCCCCACATTAGGCTCCTCTGCTGGGAGCCTGCTTCTTCCTCTCCCACTCCTGCCTGTGTTGCCTCTCTCATTGGCTATCTCTCTCTCTGTCAAATAAATAAATAAAATCTTTTAAAAAATAATAAAATCAAATTAGAATATAAGTTGTGGCTACATGGGTGTGTTCATTTTGTGATAATTCAGTGAGCTATGCATTTATGATTTGTGCAGTTTTCATAGGTATATTTTAATTCAATAAAATGTTTATTAAAGTAAGGATTGGCAGAAAAAAATATGGAGGTGAAAGACAGGCAAGCAATATCCAGTTCTGAGTTCCCAATGCAGAAAATGGAAATACAGAAAGAGAACACATATATCAATCAATACATAAGAGAATTCTCTAAAATTAAAAGAGGACTTGAGGGGCGCCTGGGTGGCACAGCAGTTAAAGCGTCTGCCTTCGGCTCAGGGCGTGATCCTGGCGTTATGGGATCGAGCCCCACGTCAGGCTCCTCTGCTATGAGCCTGCTTCTTCCTCTCCCACTCCCCCTGCTTGTGTTCCCTCTCTCGCTGGCTGTCTCTATCTCTGTTGAATAAATAAATAAAATCTTTAAAAAAAAAAAAAAGAGGACTTGAATTTCTACATTTTTAAAAAGATTTTTTTTATTTATTTATTTGTTTATTTATTAAGAGAGAGAGAGGCAGAGGGAGAGGCAAACTCCCCACTGAGCAAGGAGCCCAAGGCAGGGCTCAATCCCAGGACCCTGGGATCATCACCTGAGCCAAAGGCAGTTGCTTAACTGACTGAGCCACTCAGGCGTCCCTTGAATTTGTACCTTCAAAGAATACACTTTGTACCAGGAAAAATAGTCTCAAAACTGTCACTCTTGAGACATATTCAGGTAGCGGTGCTGAGTTCTAAGGAAAAAGAAGTAATACTATGGACAGCCAGACAGAAAGTTCAAGTCATTTATAAGAGAAAATTTGGACTGGGTCGGTCATCGCTAAGCATTCAATGCTATAAGGCAATTGAACAAAACTTATTTAAGAATAAAGGCCCCAGAGGGTACCTGGGTGGCTCAGTCAGTTAAGTGTCTGCCTTCAGCTCAGGTCATGATCCTGGGGTCCTGGGATCGAGTCCCGCATTGGTCTCCCTGCTCCACAGGGAGCCTGCTTCTCCCTCTGCCTCTGCCTCATTCTCTCTCTGTCTCTCATGAATAAATAAATAAAATCTTGGGGAAAAAAAGAAAAAGAATAAAGGCCACAAAGGGTGACTGCGTGGCTCAGTCTGTTGAGGGCCTGTCTTCTGCACGGGTCGTTATCCCGGGGTCCTGGGATTGAGGCCTGCATCCGGCTCCCTGCTCAGCGTGGAGGCTGCTTCTCCCTCTCCCTCTGCTGAATAAAAGCCGCAGATCAGCCATTTTTACCACGCCAGAACACCAGAATATTGTTCCTATGAGTCATTATTCAAGAAATTTTTTCTTTGGACTCACATATTATATTTGCCTCTGAGAAAAATAATCTGATGCAGCTTCATGTCTTATTAAACCCTCTTTCCCCTTTGGTATCCCCCTTCGTCACAATCTTAAATGTCTAGTCCTTCAAACTTCTGGAAACCCTAAATTTCTAGTCCTAAATGGCTGGATTCATCACTGTCAGGACCCCCATTATGATACCTAGCTAAAATAATTATTGAGACTTAATTTTAAAAAGCAATGTGTTTACACAAATCACTTGTTTTTCCTAACTTTTTATTTTGACATAATTTTACCCTTAAATGTTACACGGATACTCTCCCCTTCCTCCATGCAGTGACCTGGTTTGAGGGGGACTGTGGGGACTGAAGCATCCATCTTCAGCCACAAGGAGGCAAGGTCACATCTAAAGTTGTGGGGAGAAGCTGGGTGCCTAATAACTTCATGTAGCCCATACACAGACCCACACTGCCTCCTTCTGGACTTCCTTTATTATTTTTTAAAGACTTTATTGACATTACAGTTAGTTTGCGTACAGTGTCCTATTGGTTTCAGGTGTACAATATAGTAATTCAACACTTCCATACAACACCTTTAAATGAGACAAATTTATACAGGTACCCCGACCCCACTGCCCTTTCAAAAGTTCATGATACACCACTTCACTTTTACAAAAGACCAACATTAGTACCTGTTTAACCAAAAGAAATCTGAAGAGGCTTTTCTCTTTTACACGAAAAAAGCAAAAACAGAGCTCAGCATTTGTTTTGCAGCAAGCCCTCATACAGATAGTGAGCACCGCCAGCAGCAAGAGTGACGTCACCAAGTCCCTTCCCCAGGAACTACACTCAGCATCGCAGCCACAAGCCACCAGAACTTTGAAATGTGTCTCTGAGCATCTGCGCTTTATCTCGATTTATTTTGTGTATCCGTTAGTAAGATGTGTCCTAAGGTATCAGAAAAGCCTAAGAGAGGTAAGTTTTGGGGTCTGGGAGTGCTCAAAACATTTTCCGTATAAATTAATGTTATTGCTTCTTCGATTTACATCATTTCAGCTTACCGAAGATTTTATAGGAATGCCCTATTTTCAGATATTGGGGGCAACCTATATCCTAGTCTAAAGAGTTACAAAGATAGTACAAAACATCCTCATATACCCTCCTCCAGAGTAACCGATTTACCACTTTTGCTTATCATTCTCTCTCAGAGCCAATGTGTGACTTGGCTATTTTGCCAAAAGAAAAGCATCTCCCAGAAAGGGGCTGCTTCTTTTGTCTGGGTCCCATAAGGAGACCACATGGACCAAAGCCACAGCTAACATACAACTGACGTAAAACATATACAATAGACTTTTCTATCATAAATATGATATTTGGGGGATTGTTTGATACTTCAGCATTACCTGGTGAAAGCCTACTGATACAAGTTCTGGTTTCTAGCCACGGTGGTACTTCTAGACTGTGTATTGGTTCCTGTAACTCATCTTGCCCTTTGGAATAAAGACTTGATGTGTGCTTGAAAGAGAGAAGGTCTTTCAGAAGGAACAGGGCCAAGGAACAGAACCAGCTCCTGAACCCCTTACTATTCTAGGTGAAGGTAAAATTAGAAGGCAGGAGAATAACAAAGAAGGAAACACCAAGCAAAAGCATATATCCCTAAAAGAATGGGAAAATTCTTATGAATGTATTTGGTTTTCTATCCTTTTCTTTTCTTTTTCTCTTTTTTAAGATTTTACTTATTTATTTAGAGAGACAACTCAAGCTGGCATAGGGGCAGGGATGGAGAGGGAGAGAGTGGGAGGGGGAAAGAATCTCAAGCAGACTCCTCGGGGAGCCCAGAGCCTGGAGCCCAACAAGGGCTCAATGTGGGGCTCAATCTCAAAACCCTGAGATCATGACCAGGCCAAAACCAAAAGTCAGACACTCAACCGACTGAGCCACCCAGGCGCCCCTTCTATCCTTCTCTAAGCAACAGTGACTGCCCTGTCTTGAGCTGGTTAGGATCCTAGTATCCGGATGAAGGACGCTAAGATCCCAGAATCTAGATGGAGAATCTATAAGTGAAGAAGACGCACCTCCCTAAGAGACAAAAATCCAAATTATTCAAAGGGATATAAAGGTGCTATCCTTTGTTCTGTGATATCTGCAACTTCAAATTTCGACTCTTCAGTTTAGGGAGAGAGAACCTTTTGAAGAAAAGCGTCAGGATACCTTTCCTAAAAGCAAGGTCATAGAGCCGAGTGGGAAAGGGGAGGGTTGCTGTTGTGCACATTAGACATCTATTCGCTACTCTTCTCCACGGTACTTTTCTGCTTGCAGTGTCTTCCTTTTGGGGAGTTTCCCTCCCCTTTCTGTGCAGTTGCGTTGGGTGGTGGACTCCTGACTGTATGTCTATCACAACCCATTTTGCTACCACCACCACAGAGCCCATTGCATACATGACCCACACTAGGTCCATCTCACAGGAATGGGAATCTGGAGTGGAATTCCAAAGGGCTGGAGGAAGAAGGGGCTGGGTTATCCCGTGGCAGTGGGATTAACCTGAGTTACAGAGGGCTCTGGAGCTCACCTGGTAACTGTCTTTCATGAAGCCTGATTGATTTCTCCTTTGGTAATGTGAGCTATTGGCAATCTTGCCAGGCACCCCACCCCTTTATGTGAACAGAATCGGTTTCTGTTATTGAAAAGCAAAGAACCTTAAATGTTATGGAAACTGGTACCAGAAAATGGGCATCCTTGGGAAAATGTGGGGTGTTTGGAATAAGTTATTTGGCTAACAGGAGGCAAAAGAATCTGAGACTCCATTAATAATTCACAGGCACTGTTCTTTCACTAAGAGTGGGGCTCTGGGAGTCAAGTAGTCATTGCACCAACCAATTTAAATGCTGAAGAATGGTGGACAACCAGGCATGAGGGCTCTCTTCCACCCAACATATAACTTAAAACAAGAGAAGGAGATCAAATCTCAAAATTTCACCTTGGTGATATTCCAGTTTCTTCTGTGACTTTGACAAACAAACAAATAAACAACAACAACAAAAACGAAAAGTGATTCCTATCTAAAGCTGTCAGACAGAGGATGTACAAACCAAACCCAGAAACTGATTCTATGAGTTGGGTTCGCAAGTCTAAGTCTTTTTAAGTCTTTCATATGAAGGTTGGAGAAGTGAGCAGAAGGCAGAGCACCCTGGCCAGTGGAAAAGGCAACATTTAAGAGGCTCCGTAAGACTGAACGCAATACATCTCAAAGATGCACTGGTCCCGAGACCAGTGGCATCGGCATCCCCTGGGAACTTGTTAGAAATGCAAACTTTCGGGGCGCCTGGGTGGCTCAGTCAGTCAAGTGTCTGCCTTTGGCTCTGATCATGATCTCGGGGTCCCGGGATCGAGTCTCCACATTTGGCTCTCTGCTCAGTGGGGAGTCTGCTTCTCCCTCTCACTTTGTGATCTCTCTCGCTCTTGCCCAAATAAATAAAAATAAAATCTTTAAAAAAAGAAAAGAAAAGAAAATTTTCTAGCCCTACCCCAGGCCTACTAAATCGGAAACTCTAGGGCAGGCACAGGTCTCTGGGGTGCGGCATGCCCTCCAGGGGACGCTGATGAAAGTTTGAGAGGAACTGACATAAAGGAACTGAAGACCTCAAACCATCCTGAAATAACTCCTCACCCTGCTTTCTTTGGCCGCGGACACTTTGCCGCCTTTGCTTGTGAGAACTAATTATTTCCCTCAGAAGCCAAGCCACACTGTTGCTATGGCAACCAGCTACATTTCCATGGCCTTGGTAGGGGAAGAGGAAGGCAATCCCAAATATTAGTACATCAGAGTTAGAAGCCTAGAAGAAGTTGTAGAAATTGGCCAACTTATATCCTCCCAAACTCGGAGAATGTGGGAATAGACTGTGAGGTTTCTAGATCGGGAGCATGGTCCCTATCGTCTATCCGGCGGAATGTATAGATTCGGGCACCTCCCGGAGACTGTGTATTCAGAGTAGAACAAGTTGGGGAAAGACTGTCCAATGTAAACATGCACTGAACTTTGTCCCACAACAAACTATATCCCCAAAGCCAGAAATCCCTTAACAAGTATAAAGGAAGGAATTCAGACACACGAGGAAGAGGGAATAAAGGATTGGAAAGATGATGCTCGCAAGGCCAGGCTCCTCTTCACCACGTCTTTGATATAAACTTTCATTTTAGTAACGAAAAGTATAGGTTGTTAAGGGGTATCCGTGTGGCTTTATGGCAGGAAGGTGAAGCCGCCCTGGGTAGTTTGAGCACTGAGATAATTGCACTCAACTAGATGCTTGCAAGATCACTGAAAGAGATGGGGGAGTGTGTGAAGGGAGTAGTCCCAGAGCTGTGAAATTCTGGAGTTTGATCATCCGATAAGAAAAAAAGCCACGGTTGTCTCAACTGCCCCTTGACAGAGTTGAAAGTTGCGACAGGCACACTTAGGTCAGTGGCTGCCTTTACCTACTGACACTCTGAGCATGGCCTTGCTTGCCAGCAAGAACAGCAGTGGAATAGCTTCTGTCCCATGTCTCTCTTTCATGTCATTCAAGAGTGTGTCTAATTGGCAGAAGCCAATTTGCTTCCAGAATATGAGCTGGAAAGGGGTCAAGGAAGCATGGTTTTTAGCTTCCCCGCCTCATCAGAGCCGGAAGTTACATTCAAGGCAGGAGGCATGAAGGCATGGTGAACTAATTCTGTACCCACCTCCCATGAGAAGTGACAGCTCTGTACAAAAAGCTTTCTCTAGACTCGGAACCCTGGGTGCAAGAGCTGTCACCGGGATGCACTCCCAGATCCCAGGGGCAGGGGAGGAGCTCAAGATGTGTGTGCCCACGTAGAAGCTGCTACCCACTGGGCGTAAACTCAGCTTGGTTATCCTAGCAGGCAGTACCATGGCCAGGGTAATCAGGTTCCAGTAAAAATAGCCTGACCCCCATGAACATCCGGTTGTGATCAATTAATCAGGTGGCTCCCAAGCGTGGCATGTCAGGAAACCATAAGTCCTTATTTGATTTGTATGATCCCTTCCCCACCCCCTCCCCAACCCCCCACCACAAAGGCCAGGACTGAGCCCTCTTCCTTGACAGTGAGCTTTGGGTTTTTGTTTTTATTTTTAACCTATCTTCCAGATCCGAGTTAGCCCAAGGCAATATGTTAATGGTTCAGTTGAATTGCAAGTTGAAATTGCCACCAGGCCATTTCACTACTCAGGCCACCGGAAACCCCAAAAGGGAGGTATGGGTTTCCGTGGTGGTTTCAAAATACGGGCTCGAAATCTCTGATGCTTCCTCCCTTCAAAAGGCAAAACTAAACCTGCTTTTCCGCCTTGGGTGTAAGTCAAAGTGACTTGCTTCTAACCAGCAAATTTCCCTCTAAGCCCAACTTGCACTGCATCTCACAAATGTTGGTAAGTTCTGTGTTTATTTAGTTCCAAATTAAATTTTTCTCTTGAGATTTCTTCTTTGAGCCATGTCCTATATAGAAGTGCTTTGTTTAATCTCCAAATATCTTGATATTTTCCAGCTATCTTTCTGCTATTGGTTTCTAGTTTAATTCTGTTGTTATCTGAGAACATATTTTGTATGATTTCTATTCTTTTACATTTGTTAAGGTGTGTTTAATGGCCCAGAATGTGATCTATCTTCCTTAACGTTCCGTGTGAGTTTGAGAACATGTATTCTTCTGTTGTTGGATGGAGCAGAGTTAAATGTTGAACAACACGTGTTTGAACTGTGCAGGTCCATTTATACATTATTTAAAAAATAAATACAGGACAGTACTGTAAATTTTGTATTTTCTCTTCCTTATGATTTTCTTTTCTCCTTTTTTAAAGATCTTATTTATTTATTTGACAGAGAGAGGGAGTGAGAGAGAAAAGACAAGCAGGAGGAGTGGCAGGCAGAGGAAGAGGGAGAAGAAGACTCCCCACTAAGCAGAGAGCTTGACACAGGGCTCGATCCCAGGAGCCTGAGATTAGGACCTGAGCTGAAGGCGGATGCTTAGCCGACTGAACCACCCAGGTGCCCCTAAATAGTTTCATAAAATAGAATTATTTAATTATCACAGCCACTCCCTGCTGGGCTTTGTTAATTGGTATAAGAGGCTTGACAGGATCAAGAATGTATGATTGCTGCTATGCCAAGCCAAAGCCAACAGGTTCATTTCTTCCAACTCTGCAAATGTGGGGTAATGTACTGACAGTGGGGAATGGGGGATACAAGTAACTCAAATGGTATATCGTCAAATAACATTAAACAATCACCCTACACACACGCATACTCACTCCCTCAGTCACTCACACTTACCACAAATGGCTACAGAGTATACACTTTGCAAAGCAATGGCCTTTCTACTTCATAAAGCCTGAAAATTCTTCCTAGAGATCTTTACCCCTCCTACTCAGAGGATTCTTATGGGCTCTTGGATTCACTTTCAAACTTAAGCATTTTAAAATTCAACAAATTTAAAAATTTTACCAAGGCCGTCTTAGGCCTAATGATTTCAAGTAAAAACTAAAGAAAGGAATTCACATAAATCCTAATTAAACTATTACTAGGGTTGAAGCCTTGTGCTAAATAAAGTATGGTACAAAGTTGATTTGGTTAGGGAGAAGCACAAGGAAAGGCATTTTACAGTAACATGTTACCATCAGCAAAGATTCTGTAGTTAATCCTTCCTAAGTGAAGAACGATTTTTGCTACAGCAGACACTAACATTTTGCATTCCAGTCACTCAAAGTCCTCAATCTGGATCAACCTCATGTTGTTAAAATGATACATGCATACTTTCTGGATTACTCCTTGTTTTAAGATACTGAATTTTACCCAACTGTCAGACCAAGCGTTCCAATTTTAGGGTAAAAATACATCACACTACTCATGTCCCACGGCATCTCCTCTCCCCCCACTGCCGAACTTTCTACCAACAGAGAACCGTGCTTTCCGTCCTAAAGCGGACATCACCGAAAAAGACGCGGAAACCTACGTGGGTTTAATCCTTGTGTGCTTGCATGCAGAGTCCCTAATCCCGTTTCCACGTCACTCAAATGTAGAGCTGCATTAGAAAGCCTCTTCAAGGTTCCTTGCATCTGCAGACTTCTGCGATTAAAATGCATCTCTTCTTGGGAGAGAATTCACATAAAGCACCCATAGTAAATTAGCTAGCTGAGGGCCAGGCCAACCGCAGGGCAGGGCTGAATCTGGTTTCTCTCTGAAAAGCCTTCCCGGGGAGAACATCCCACGCCAGCAGCAGAGCGCGCCCCGGCACCACGTGTCTGCACCAACAGCGGGATTGGCGGAGCACATTTTAGCGCTGCGGTCGAGACGTGCACGGTCCCGCCCAGCTGCCAGAGGAGCTGGGACGCTGAGAGGAGAGGCCAGAGGGAGATCGCAGAGGGGAGGGGGGCGGGAGGGGGGTGGGGGATCCTGAGGAGCCAGCGGCCCGGAGTCCGAGGGCCCGAACGGCGCCAGGCTCGCCGCGCCACAACTTGCTCAAACCAGACAGGCTTCATTCTGCGCCCTGGAAGAAGGAGCAGGCCCGCCGCTTCCCGCTCGGCTGCTCCTCCGCCTCCGTGGGCCCCGCCTGCGTCAGCAGTGCTTCTGGGGTCTGGTTACCCAGCGTCGCCCCCGTCCGCCTGCAGCGCCCGGCGCCCGCCAAGGAGCGCGCAGCTGGGGTGAGCCGAGGGCCGGGTTGCTCCAGGAGCCCTCGGGAGCCCGCGGCAGACCCGACATTTAGGTGCCTTTAGGTGCCGGCGTAGCCCCCGGCCGCGAGCCGAGGCACTGCAGACCCAGCTGGTGTGGCTGCGGCAGCCCCCCACTCCCCGTTTCCCTTCTAACGGACAGTGCCGGGGCCTCACTGGAGCCCGTGTAAGCCGGCCTTTGTCTTTGCGGGTTCGGCGGGCCACACCGCAGCGCGCGCAGGAGCCGAGGCGCTGCGCCGGGCTGCAGCCCAGCCCCGGGATGGGGGGCGGAGGGAAGGGGAAAGCGTGCCCCCTTCTTTCCTGTTCCGGCCATCTTGGGACCGAGATTCAACCAAGGGGCAAGGATGGCCAGCAGCGCGGCTCTCTGCGCCCGCAGCGCCGGCAGCGAACGTAGCCCCGCGCGCCTCCTCCTCCGACCGCAGTGGGGGCGCGCGGAGAGCCCCCCACGTTCAGCTCCGAGGGCCTGGGCCCAGAGCATGGGTGAATCCCCCTAACAGGACAGAGGCGCAGAAAATAGGAGGGATACGGGCCGGGAGCTGACATTTACTTAACTAAATGCCGAGTTCATTCAATCATTCTTTATCCACGTGTCCATTTGGCAAATTCTCAACCCTCTCTGTGCCTGACCTTTGCTAGGTGCTGAGGACATAACGGTGAGCAAGAGAAATCACTGCCCTTGTTCCCGCTGATCCTGCAGCCCAGTGGATGGAGCCCACAGTCCACAGACCTGCCAGGTCGGTAACCTGACGTCCTTTAAACAGGTTGGGAAACTGAGGCATGGGGCTGACATAACTTGTTCTAGGTCAAGCAGCAAGTAAATGGAAGAATCAAACTTTGAACCTAGGTCAGTAAGTCTTTTATGCCAGCTGCAGTGAACAGTTAACAGTTCTTTGTTTCCGAAGGCCCACTGAAAGTTATTTGGATATAGAGTTCATATAAAGTCGTCTAAAGTGTGTTCTCTATTTCCTGGATGCTTTTATATGGGTTTATTTCTAGTTCACAGTATCTGAAAAGCGCTAAAAATATTTGACATTACAACTTTGCTATAAGTTACTCTGAATTGTATTTTCCTTTCTTCTATTCACCTATCTGGTTGTTAGGAAAAAAAAAATTTCCTGATGGTTGTTCCAAGCAGGGACTCCCCGGTGGATTGAGGAATGTGTGGCTTTTCCTCAGCTCGTTGGTCTCTGTGGTAGCCACGGGCAGCACCCAAAGGACCCCAAGAATGAAAGGCCTGTGGTCTGCAAGTTGCTGCTAGAGATATTTTAGCCTGTCCAGATAACAGAATGCAGCTGTCATACAAGTTCCTAAGGTAAACACCAGGGCCCTCTAAAACTTGATGGTACAAAGCTGATGGTTAAAGTTCCCCTCCGTATAATTTTTTTTTTTCACCTTCACATTTTGAGACTGTATCCTTTTGGAAAGACAAGTAAAGTATTACTATCTGGGGAAATTCCTAGATTTGTACTTCTATTAGTATCTTATATTTAGGTAGGCAACTCATAGAGGAAGAAAACCTCCATTTTTAAAAAGTATCTTGGGTGTAAGAAATTGAGAAAGCCTGACATCAAATATAATGAGCTACGCCCCAAATTTAATTTTTTAAACAATTTCATTGAAGTATAATAGACAAATGCACCCTTCATTTTCAATGTACAATTGGATAAATTTTTATAAATATATAAATAGCCAGGTAATCAACAAACAGCACAATCAAAATACAGAACGTTTTTTCGTTATACCTTAGAAGTGTCTTTCTGCTCTTTTGCAGCCAATTCCCCTCCATTCCATTTAATTTTACATAGTTTTGTTGCTTAACGTTTTTTAAGTTGTGTGTGAAAGATGGGAATGAATAGGCATTTCTAATCTCAAAACCTAAGGCGAGGACAAGAGTGAATACCCGGAGGCTGGCAGCCCGGGGGAATGTGGCTCCCTACCTCTCAGGGACAGGGAGTGTCAGCCCCAGAGCCGGGGAGGGTAGTGGCCCAGGGAGCCAGCGCCCAGGAGATGCCCTCTCCGGGTGGACGCGCTCGGCCACGAAGTCTTCTCTGGTCCCGCAGGGCCTTGGGCGCACGCTGACCGCTCCGGGGCAGGGGCGCTGCCATAGCAACGGCCTGGACGCCCAGACCTTAGGCCGCCGCCGCCGCGGAAGACCCGGCCATCTCCCGCTTCCGAGGGGTGGGGCGGCGGCGGCCCAGGAGGCGGCCCGGGCCGGGTAGACGGGACCGCCCCCTCCTCGGATGCCAGCGGAGGCGGCGGATCTGCTTCCAAGCATGGTAAGAGCGGGGAAATCGGGCAGCCAGGGGATGTGGGGCTGGCGGCGGCCGCGCGTCCCCGGGACTCCCAGCTCCCGACCACCGCCACGCTGTCTCCTTCCGGCAGCCCTTCCAGAAGCACGTCTACTACCCGCTGGACAGCGGCCTGGAGGGTCCCGACGCCCCCGCAGCTGCCTCGGCAGTGCAGTCCGCGATGGCCAGTGCCGCCCACAGCGCGGCGTCGGGCCCCCTGCCCTTCTTCCAGTTCCGGCCGCGGCTGGAGAGCGTGGACTGGCGGCGGCTGAGCGCCATCGACGTGGACAAGGTGGCGGGGGCCGTGGACGTGCTGACGCTGCAGGAGAACATCATGAACATCACCTTCTGCAAGCTGGAGGACGAGAAGTGCCCGCACTGCCAGTCGGGGGTGGACCCCGTGCTGCTGAAGCTCATCCGCCTGGCGCAGCTCACCATCGAGTACCTGCTGCATTCCCAGGAGTTCCTCACCTCGCAGCTGCACAGCCTGGAGGAGCGCCTGCGCCTGAGCATGGCCGAGGGTGAGCAGAGCAAGAAGCTCCTCGCCAAGCAGGCTGGGGAGATTAAGTTACTCAAGGAAGAGTGTAAACGCAGGAAAAAGATGATCTCGACCCAGCAGCTGATGATCGAGGCTAAAGCCAGCTATTACCAGGTGGGACACTGCCCTGTGATTCCAATTCATAATCCAGTAAAACTCTTCGTCCCCACCCGCCAGGATATCGAGAGCCCTTTCCTAGATCACTGCTCCCCCCGCCCCTTTTTTTCCAATAGTTAAGCAAACTAGTAATTGTAACCGACAGGTGACATGGTTCGTTACCTTCCATAGACGACCACAGGATTAACAATTAAACAATGTCCGCCGTGCTTTACGGAAGCCGTCTAAATGCCGGTTAAGAAGCTGCGTCCTTCTTCTAATCGATGTAATGAAAAATAAACCATGTACAAATTGCTGTTGATGTCTGCCCCCAGATGATCTGGTATGATTAAGTTTGTGGGGGTTTTATTTCTCAATATTTCCAAACTTACAGAAGGGTTGTAAGAATAGTGCAAAGAACTTCATAAACCCCTCCCCCAGATTCTCCAGTTATTAACATTTGCCACATTTGCTTTATTTCCTCAGTCTCTCTCTATATACTATCATTTTTGAACCATTTGACAGTGAGTTTCAGACTCCTGACTATTTCAATGTATATATTTCCTAAGAACAAGAACACTGCCAAATATAACAATATTAGTGACACAGAGGAACAGAGTGCTTTAACTGAACAGGTAGTAGTTAAAACATATTTTATTACTAAAGCAATAGTATTTTAAAAATAAAAACCTCTTGCTTTTCTGCTTTTAATCTCTATTATGAGTTAGACATTGGGCTCAAGATAAATACTGTAATTTTTGAGTATAACAGAATCTGTGTACTTATTTTTTTATCGATTAGAGAGTCAACAATGTTAGATAAAGATAAAGATACCTTTGATAAAGATATTAAAGTAACCAACAGGCTGACAAGATTGATTTCATGCCCTTACATTGTAGTCACTTTGGCTAAATGGGAGTTAAAAGGCCTCCGTGAATGGGACGCCTGGCTGGTTCAGTTGGTAGAGCATGCAACTCTTGATCTTGGGGTCGTGAGTTCCAGCCTTGTGGTGGGAGTAGAGTTTATTTCAAAGAAAAAAAGAAAAAAAAAGCCTCAGTGGACTTAGGCAGTAATGGTGTGGTTGATAGTGCTTAGGACTAACCCGACAGGAGCCTCGGAAGAAGTGTACTTTAAAGAATACTGTTAGAAAGCCTAGTGACCAGCCCTGGGTACACAATCCTGAGGTATAATCCTCAAATAACACCTGACGTTGCTAATTGCCTATTTGTTTCATAAATGCCATTTAGAAACTACATATTTATAAATAATGCTGATGTGGCCTTTTGTAAATATATTTATTATACAATGAATAGAATGGATTCTATTTCGACATTAAAAATAATTTAGCTTGGGGCGCTTGAGTGGCTCAGTTGGTTGAGCACCCTACTCTTGGTTTTGGCTCTGGTTGTGATCTCAGGGATTGTGAGACTGAGCCCTGCATCAGGCTCTCCACTCAGCGGGGAGTCTGCTTGAGGTTCTCTTCCCCTCTCTTCCTACGTGGTGCAGGCCTGCGTGTGCGCACGTGCTCTCTCTCAAATAAATAAATGGATCTTAAAATATGTTAGCTTTGGTAGTAATCAGTGAAATGTTAAAACCTATAACATACAGAAATTTTATGTTGATGAACATTTTTTCATTCTTTTAGTTACCATAGAAATAGCTGTTAGTAAAGATGTTCAAGTGTGAACGTTATACGTGAATAAAGGTAATGGCTCATTTTTATCAGGTGAGTGACACCTGCCAACTCGGCCACTCAGCAGACTCTCTGAATGATACTGTTAGGTGTATGGCGTGCCCAGGTGTGACCATGAAAAGGTGGAAGTGACCAGACCACTTTTTCCTACTCGGTGTAGTATAAATACACTCTACTGGTTTTGGTGACTTGCCATTACCTCTTGATGGAGTCTTTGAGCAGTTGAGTGCTTTGGGGTGACAGTTTCAGAGTTAGACTGCATGGGTTTAAATCCTAACTAATCCACCATGCAAGTCATGTAACACCTAGACCTCCATTTCCTCATCTGGAAAATGAGAACGTTAGCAGTAGCTACCTTTTAGGGCTATTCTGAGAATTCCATGAGGTAATGTATGCGTGGCTTAAGGAAGTCTCAGTAAACGGTATCTGACGTGTGCATGTTGATTTCTCTTGGTAGTGAGCCCTGGCTACCCGTGATCTCTGCAAATCCTTGCACTTTTCCTAGGAGCTGAATAGTGGTCACAGTGCTGATTCTGTGAGAATCAGTGATTCAGGGAGGGGGAGTCAAGTGCTGCTAAGAAAAGTTGGCACATGAACTAGCTGTAACTAAAATGTTACAATTATTTTAACTTCAGATTCCTGTGTTTGGGGATATTTGGCCTATGATAAAATTTACAGGAAGACCATTGATTTTGTTGAAATAGCTACTTGACCTTAGCCTGCAGTCATTAATTTGTGTTTAAATAGAGACCTCCAACATCTGGGGAAGTCTCATGGCCGTGTGTGAAGGCTGGTGTGTACCAATGATCTGGCTATCAAATTATTTTTTTAATTAAAAATTTAAAAATACCAGTGGATCATAGCAGGACTTAGACTCATTCTAAGAAGACCTTTTGTTCTCATAGCTGGAAGGCTTAGATTCCTCTCCATGCTTTAGCACCACAGGCAGATTTGGGAATCTGTCAATGAATTTCTGACCCTGGTTGCAGTTTTCCAGTGTCTTGGAGTTAGAGATGAGTGTTGGGGGTAGAAAAAGCATGCATTTTGCAGTCAGAGAGACATAGTTTAAAATACGCTTTTGATAATGCTGTGACCTAATTCATTCCCCACACCCCCAGCCAACCCGCTCAGCCAGGAGGCTGCTTCTCCCTCTGCCTGCCACTCCCCCTGCTTGTGTGCACTCTCTCTTTCTCACAAATAAATAAATAAAATCTTTAAAAAACAATAAAAATAAAAAGGACATCACCAAGGTCATGTAGGTTTTCTCCTGTGTTATTTTGTAGGAGTTTTATAGTTTCACGTTTTACATTGAGGTTTGTGATCCATTTTGAGTTAGATTTTGTGGAGGACGTGAAGTCTGTGTTGACGTTCATTTTTTTGCACATGGGTGTCCAGTTGTTCCAGCACCATTGTTGAAGAAACTATCTTTGTTCCATTGTATTGTTTTCACTCCCTTGTCAAAGATCAGGTGATGATATTTATATGGGTTTGTTTCTGGGCTCTGTCTTCTGCTGCATGGGTCTGTCTGTCTGTTCCTTAAATAATGCTACACTGTTTCGATTACTGTAGCTTTATGTAGTGAGTCTTAAAGTTGGGTATCATCAGTCCTCCAACTTTGTCCTTCCCCTTCAATACCATGTTGGCTATTCTGGGTCTTTTAACAAACTGTAGAATCAGTTTGTTGGTATTCACAAATCGCTTGCTGGGATTTGGATTGGGATTGCACTGAACCTACAGATCAAACGAGGGAGAATGACATCTTGACAATATTGAGTCTTCTTATCCATTAACGTGGTTATTCGCTTACTTAGTTCTCCTTTGATTTGTTCTTCAGAACTTCGAAGATTTCCTCATATAGATCTTGTACATATTTTGTTGGATTCATACCTAAGTACTCATTTTGGGGGGTGCTAATGTAAATGGTGGTGTGTTTTTTATTTCAAATTCCACTTTTTCATTACCGGAATATAGGAAAGTTGACTTTAGAATATTAATCTTATATCCTCCAACTTTGCTATACCTCGTTATTAGTTCTAGGATTTTTTTGTCAATTGTTTTGGATTTTCTATATAGACATTAGTGTCATCTGAAAACAAAGAAAATTCCGTGTTGTCCTTCCTAGTCTGTATATGTGTTATTTCCGTTTCTTGCTGTATTACAACAACAAGGACTTCCAGCACAATGTCTGTCTCTACAAGCTTGGAGGTGGTGGTTTGCTCTGTGTCTTCTCCTCTCTTATGGATCTAAGAAGAATTGTTGATTTTTTTAGTCTGTTCAGCTTTTTACTTATTGTTAGGATGGAATGGCAATTTTCAAGTTCCTTACCTGCATATCCAGAAACTGAAAGTCTTCCAACTTTGTTTTGACGTTTTTGTCATATAAAAGTTTTTCATCTTTTTAAAATTTTTATTCTTGTTTTAAAGATTTTATTTATTTGAGAGACAGAGTGTGCAGAGAGAGAGCCTGAGTGGGAGGGGAGCAGAGGGAGAGGGAGAAGCAGACTCCCCGCTGAGCAGAGTGCCCCAACATGAGGCTCTATCCCAGGACCCTGGGATCATGACCTGAGCCAAAGGGAGACGCTTAACCGACTGAGCCACCCAGGTGCCCCAGAAGTTTTTCATCCTGATGTAGTCAGAATGTCAGGCTTTTCTTTGGGGAGTAGGAACCCCTACTTACCCTGAGCTCCTGGCTTTTCTGTATTATTCAAATAGTTAAAATATCTATTTTCCATTTTTAGAAATTAAAAGCCACACATTCTAGATTTCTTCATCCTTTCCTTTCTCCAGTGCTGTGCACGGCGTTAGAGCCCACACTGACATCTGAGTCAGGAGGGCAGTCCGTAAAGTACTGTGAGGAAACCCTAAGCAATCATTAGCAGCAGAGAAGGCTGGAAAGATACGTTCAAGTTTCCCTGAAATGCAATGCCAAGAAATATGCCATCCTGTGGGTTTTCTGGGAAAGAGAATGTGAACTTGAGGTGTAGTTCTCCTGATTCAGAGTAAGGCAATACTGTGCATGAACGTGTTAATAGCACAATGGAGATGAAACTGCAAAATCCAAACTGGGAGAAACTCTGCAGGACACATGTTCAGTCTCCTCGGCAAACGAATTGCAAGGAAAAAGAGAGATGGAGGGTCAATTTATAGATCGGAAGAGAGTTGAGAGACATGGTGAGCTGTTGCAGGATATGGCCTTATTTAGATCCTGATTCAACACAAAACACAGTAAAAGTTTTTTCTAAGACAGTGTGTAAAATATTGGAGAAAAATAATATTTTTAATGTGTTGATATTAAGGAATTAATTT
Source organism: Ailuropoda melanoleuca (assembly GCF_002007445.2). NCBI lineage: Eukaryota > Metazoa > Chordata > Mammalia > Carnivora > Ursidae > Ailuropoda > Ailuropoda melanoleuca. Next base: position 126,311,259 of record NC_048224.1, on the reverse strand, counting down.
TCACATTTTAAAAGGTGGAATAATAATATTATGATTGTGTTAGAAGCAAGTCCTTTTAGAGATAGATTCAGAAATACTAACAAGTGAAAATATATAATATCCACAGTTTAATTCAGGATAATCCAGGGACGAAGGTATAGATGAAACAAGTTGAATGTTTACTTGAAATTTGAATCAGTGTTCAAGTGGAAAATGGAGATGTTGGTAGAACTGATTTTTTTTTTTTTTCGGTAAAATTCAGTTTAGGAAGCTAACTATTTCTAAGCATGTGTTCAGTCATTTATCAATGCTGGGCTCTGGGGATAATACTAGGAGTAGGATAGACAAGAGCCCATGCTGTCAGGAATAGGACGTTCTGAAACCGAGAGGCACGGGGCAGGAGACAATAAACAAGTGAGGTGTGTGTACATGTGGAAATAGTAACCGGTGAGACGTGCAGTGTTGAAAATAAGGCAGCGGGACGGGACGGGGACTGGCGGGAGGACCGCCCGCAAAGGTCTGGCTGAAGACACGCCATCCCTCCCCAGTATAGCAGACGCTCCAGGAACGGCTCCTGACTGTCAAGAAGGAGCCGGGGCAGTGGTTTGGGGCAGGTTCAGGTGGGGCACAAGCCAATGCAGAGGCTGACGCTGGCCTGCTTGAGGGACAGAAAGAAGACCGGCATGGCTGGAGGGTCCCCGAACAAGTTGGTGACAGGCTGGGAACCACCTGATTTACAGGAGCAGCATTCAGTTCCTGAAAGCACCTCATGGGCCACCTTAGCTGCCAAGAGATCGTTTTCACCACCTTGTGCTCGGTTTGGGGAGAACACCTGGTTTACAGTTGTCTTTCTACTCCTGCTTTTAGTGTCCCCTGCCGGGGTGGTATCTTTGGGGGGAAAATTCCCAAGAGGTGGAGTTTTAGGTACCCCAAAGTTAATTGAACTTAGGTGGGAGGACACTCATTGCAGACCCTTGGATTTGTTGCTCTCTCCTTTTCAGTGCCATTTCTGTGACAAGGCCTTTATGAACCAGGCTTTTCTACAAAGTCACATTCAGCGCCGCCACCCCGAAGATTCTCACCTCGGTAAGTCACAAGCTCAACTTCAAAGAGTCGTTTTCCTTTGGGTACCTTTTTCTTTTTTCAGTGAGCCATGGTCCAGGGCATCTCTCAGTCCTTTGAAAAGAAAGTATCATAGTCTTCGTTCATTCATTAAGTAAATCTTGACCCCCTACTACGTGCCATGCATGGCACCAGGCCCGGGGATATGGGCACAAGCGACACAGACGATGTCCTGCCCTCCGGAGTCTTAGCATTCTATTAGGAGGGGCGGAGGAGACACACTTATACAATAAATGAGCGGTTCTTTTCAAATGGTGGCAGATGCAACAAAGAAAAGAAAACAGGGGAATGGGCTGGAGGTGGTCAGCAAAGGCTTCACTGAGGAGGCGCTCTTTGATCGGAGACCAGAATGATGAGGCCCCAGCCTGGAGAAAACCTGGGAAATGAATATCCCAGGCAAAGGGAGCTCTGGATTGTTGGGGGTGGGGGATGAGAGGGAGGCAGCACGGCGTGTTTGAGGAACAGATGGAAGGTTAGTGGAGTAGAGCAAGCAAGGCAGTCATGTGCGGGGCGTGGAAGGGGAGGAGGCTGGGTCACCCGGGACCTCGAAGGCCCCCCCTGGCCAGGAATGTGAGTAGCTCCTGGTGGAAAGCATAGCAGCAGTGGTAGATGCAGGTGGAAGAGTGAGGGGGGCTGCCGGAGTAGCCCAGGTGAGTGACATGGCCATGGGACCAGGATGGTACCAGGGAAGACCAGAGAAGTGAAGATGGAGAGGACATGTTCCACACAAAGCCCACAGAGGTGTGACTTGGCATGAGAGCAAGAAATAAAGAAAGACCATTCTGGGTTTTTGTCCTATATGTTTGGGTGAATGGCGGTGATGTCTACTCAGATGGGGACCTGGGGCGGAAGCGGGTTGAGGAAGGAGAATGCAAGTTCGTGTTGGTCAAGGTAAACTTGAGTCACACGTACAATCGCCACCCAAGTGGAAATGCGGGGAGTCTGGAGGTCAAGGGAGAGGCCCATGCTGCAGAGCTGGGCTGGATGAGCTCACCTAGGTGGGGAAGGGAAGACAGCCGAGGGCCAGCCCTCAGGCTCTCCCAACCTTAGGTGCTTGGGAGGAGCAGCAGAGGGCAGTGAGAAATAGTCCTGGAGGCAGAAGGGAGACCTGGGGAGTGTGTTGTCATGGAAACCAAGGGAAACACGGGTTTCAGGAGGGAGGCAGTGGTCCATTTATTGAACGTCCCTGAGGCACAAAGTAAGATGAGGACCAAGGATTGATTATTGCTGTCACGATGGCTGCTGTTGATCTTGACATAGCAGCTTCAGTGGATTGGTGGGGACAGAAGCCCAAAGGGAGTGAGCCGACCAGAGAATCAGGTGAGCAAGTGGTCAGTAACATTTGCTGGGAAGGACAGTAGAGACACGAGCCATTGTCTGGAGGGAAATGTGGAACCAAGGGAAAATTTTTGTTTCCTTTGATGTGGGAGATATGAAGGTATGTTTGGTTACTGATGTGAATTAACCATGTATAGAGGGGGGAAATTAAAGAAGCAAGAGAGGGCAGGGCTTCTGTGGCTTATCAAGGAACCAGGTTTCCTGTTATCTCAACGTTCTTAAGGTAAAATAAATGCCAGGCCTTATTTCTCCATGAGCAGATCCAAGCATTCTGCCGATTGCCTACAGAACGGCAACCCACAGAAATTCTCATTATGGTCTTAAATGCTTTTAGCATCTAAATGTGTGTGCTCCTAGCTTGTTACTAAGTGCTTGCTTTAGTCTCCTTTTTGGGCCAGTCTGTTTCCATTCCTGCCTATTTCAGACAAATAGATTTATTTAGGAAAGAGCTAAGCTTTGTATAAACAATATGAACAGCTGAAAATTCCATTTGTAAGTCATGGACCACTGATACAGTTTAGCAGTATATTGGAGAAGTTGGGAAGATTAAATATTTTAATTAACCTACCATTCTTCAGTGTGAAACTGACCTTCTTTCTCTTCTGTTTCAGTATCTTATTCTATCTCATACTCGTTTCAGAGAGTATTTCAGACTCTGAAATGAGTATTATTTCTTCAGGTCATCTTTGAGATTCTGACTTTCTACTTTGGTTTCCATACCTTTCATGTCTACACTCACAGACACATGTATATCCATTCAGTCATGTGCACATCTTCATGTAAGTACATGTACATAAAGTACCTTCCCTTCACCTGTTGCTTCCTTTTACAACCTTTTGGTACCTCGTTTTGGCCCTGTGGACAGCGAATGGCCCCAGTTTGCATTTTGAATGCCAGCTTCTGTTTGTCATAGCACTGATGGGGTTCTCAGGAAAGTGTGGTGGGAGCCAGAAGGATGGTGACCATAGCGATTTCCAATATGGCAGTACCTGTTGTGGAAGTTGTAGCTTCCCTTCTCTTGAGACTGGCATCTCCAAGAAGAGCCCAGGATTATTCCTTGTCACCATTATCATTCCCTGAATGGGCTCTCGCACTGTCTCTGGAGGATAATCCAACACAGTGGCTGAAATAATCTGCTACGAGTTGTAATTCAGCACCCCGTAACATGAAGGGCTGCAAGCAAACACTAACGAGCAGAAATTGGCTCGTGTGGCATGAAAAAGTAATAGTATCCCAAGTCAGAGCACTTTCCTTTGTCTTTGTCTTATAATAGGACTGTACCCCATAAGCTTTCAGATAGGTTTCAGAGGAGGTGGTATTTTAATAGCATATTTCTGTTGCAACAGAGTATAAGAAAAAGGCACAGACCGATAAGCTCCAGAGTGAGATTGACATGCTGAAGGAGCAGCTGCAGCTCACCAAGTCTCAGCTGGAGGCCGCACAGCACGCCCACGCTGTCAGGTTCTCTAAGGTAGGGGACTGAGCTCTGAAACGGTCACAAGGTGGGAAGGACTGGTATGAATTCCTTTGGAAATGTCTGGTGGAATTCATCTGGTCCTGGGCTTTTCCTTGTTGGGAGGTGTTTGATTACTGATTCATGTCCTTACTCATTATTGTATTGGTCTGTTCAGATTTTCTATTTTTTTCATGATTCAGTCTTGGCAGGTTGCATGTTTCTAGGAACTTATCCACTTCTTTGAGATTGTCCAATTTGTTGGCATAGAACTGTACATAATAGGCTATTACGATCCTTTGTAATTCTGTAGTGTCCATTGTAATGTCTCCTCTTTTGTTTATAATTTATTTGAGTCCTCTTTTGGTTAGTCTAGCAAGAGTTTGTCAGTTTTGTTTATCTTTTCAAAAAAACCAGGTCTTTGTTTTGTTCATCTTTTCTATTGTTTTTTCTGTTCACTATTTTATTATTTCTGCTCTAATCTTTATATTTCCTTCCTTCTGCTAACTTTGAGCTTAGTTATTTTTTTCCCTAGATCTTGACATGTAAAGTTAGATTGTTTATTTGCGATCTTTCTTTTTTTCTTAATGTAGGCATTTTTAGCTGTAAATCTTCCCTCTTAGAACTGCTTTTGCTGCATCCCTTACATTTTTGTATGTTGTGTTTCCATTTTCGTTGATCTCAAGATATTTTTGACTTCCCTTTTGATTCCTTCTTTGATCCATTTGTTGTTCAGGTGTGTATTGTTTAATTTCCATGTATTTGTAGATTATCCAGTTTTCCTCCTGTTACTGATTTCTAGTTTCATACCATTGTGGTCAGAAAAGATACTTGACATAATTTTAGTCTTCTTAAATTTAGTAAGACTTGTTTGTGACGTAATGTATAATCTATCCTGGAGAATGTTCCATGTGCAGTGAGAAGTGGACATTCTGCTGACATTGGATAGTATGTTGGGTCCATTTGGTACATAGTGTTGTTCAGATCCTGTGTTTCCTTACTGATTTTGTGTCTGGATAACCTAGTCACCATTGAGAGTGGGGTATTAAAGTCCCCTACAATTACTGCATTGCTGTTTATACCTCTTTTTTGTTTCATTGGTATATGCTTTATAAATTTGGGTGCTGCAATGTTGGACACATAAATATTTACAATTCTTACATCTTCTTGATGATTCGCCTCTATATTATTATATAATAACCTTCTTCGTCTCTTGAGATATTTTTTTTTTTTTAATGTAGGCATTTACAGCTATAAATTTCCCTCTGAGCACTGTTACGGCTTCTCCTTTTTTTTTTTTTTTCGGTTTGTTGTGTTTTAATTTTCATTCATCTCAAAGTATTTTCTACTTTACCTAGTGAGTTTTTTGTTGGCCCATTGGTTGCTTAAGAGTACGTTTTTAATTTTCAAGTATTCACGAATTTTCCAGTTTTTCTTCTGCTATTGATTTCTGGCTTCATTCCATTGTGGTTGGGAATACACTTAGCATGATTTCAATCTTTTAAAATTTATTGAGAATCTTTTCTGACGGAACATAAAGTCTCTCCTGGTGAGTTTTCCACACACATTTAACATGATTGTATGTTCTGGTGTTGTTGGGTACAGTGTTTTGTATGTTTATCAGATTGAGCTGATTTATTGTGTTAAGTCCCCAGTGAGATAAAAAACCAAAAAGTGAGGGTCACCGAGAAATCAAAGGCTGATTGACTAGACCTTGAATTTAGCTTGTATAAATACGAATTTGTGTTTTTTGGGGGTGAGACGGGACTACTGTATCCAAATTGATACAGTATTGAGGGTGGTTCCTCTGCTGAATAGATATTTTCTTTTAAAGTATGTTTACATTTTACATATTATTGCATATCTACGTTGCAAGTTCATAGATCACAGAACTCTTGAGACTTTGGGCTTCTGTGTTTGTGTTTTAAGAGCTGTAAGGACGAAAGGATGCTGTGTGCTGTTTTTGGTTTGGAACAACCACTCTGCGCATGGCCATTAAATGAAGCGCAATTGCAAACCTACTGATACACACAATACGAGCTGCCGAGGTGGAGGTGAAGCTATGTGCATTTATTTAGAATTTTGCATATTTGCTTCATATCAGAACTTTTAAAGCCATGCATTAAAATAATTTCAGGAATACGAAATGCAAAAAACAAAAGAGGAAGAATTTCTGAAGTTATTTGATAGATGGAAAGAAGAAGAAAAGGAGAAACTAGTTGACGAAATGGAAAAAGTCAAGGAAATGTTTATGAAGGAGTTTAAAGAATTGACTTCCAAGAATTCAGCATTAGAATATGTAAGTATTAAGCCAAAAAGTCCTCATAGTATCGGTAGGGTTGTTGCCTTGAGAGGTGGCATTAGAATGGCATCATGGCCAGCAGGTCTAGAAATTACTTTACTGTGCCCAGACACCCCTCCTCCCGAGAGTGCTGAGGGAACTCGAGACATACAGAAGACAGAGCAAGTCTGCAAAGTTGCATCTTTGAGAGTGGGAACTTTGGCCCCCAAACGCATGTCCAGAGCACTTGGTACATTTGAGGGGCATCAGTCTGGCTCAGTCACTGGAGCATGGACTCTTGGTCTTGGAGTTGTGAGTTTCAAGCCCCACACTGGGTGCAGAGATTACTTAAAAATAAAAAAATCTTTTTTTTCTTAAAAATTTTATTTGTCAGAGAGAGAGAGAGAGTTTAAGCAGGGAGAGTGTCAGGGCAAAGAGAGAAGCAGGCTCCCCGCTGAGCAAGGAGCCGGATGCAGGACTTGATCCTAGGACCCTGGGATCATGACCTGAGCCGAAGGCAGACTCTTAACTGACTGAGCCACCCAGGTGTCCCCAAAATTTTTTAAAATCTTAAAAAAAGAACACTTGGTACATTTGGTACCTTTGGTCAGATCATAGAAGAGGGTCTCCCTTTCCTTAGCTGGTTAGATTTAGATAGCCATAAACTATAAACCTCTCCCTGAGTTTTGAAGCTTTCAGAGTTCCAAAGGAACTTTCTGGAAAGGCTGACACAGTCAGGTCACCATTGTGGAACCCAACCCAGAAAGACAGAAGTAGAACCTGTTACTAGTTCCCTTCCTGACCGCAGGCCTGGCTGGTGAGGAGGACAGGGCATCTGAACAAGCAGGATGTGGCTAAATGAGCTTCCATCCCCTGTGGGAGCAACCTTGGTCCCCACTGCCCTGGTCACGTGCATAAACAGAGACACGCATCTCTGGGCTGGGACCTCAAACTCTGTGACAGCGGCCTTTGTCTTCCAGGGAAGAATTATCTGAGCTGGATGGGCCGCTCAGTTCTGAGTCACCCTTGGGAAAAAGAAGCAAGATCCTTGAGCTCCCTCTAGGGGACAAGCTTTGCAAACTAAAATGGAGGGTATTTTTGGAATATGGCTAAGGGCCTTCTCTATAATGCCATGAGCTTTTGCACAGGAGTTGGCAAATCACAACCTGTGAGCCGAATCTGGCATACTACCCGTTTGTTTTTGTTTTTATTTTTGTTTTTGTGGCCAGCAAGCTAAGAAAGGTTTTGGTATTTCTAAATGGTTGAAAAGAGTCATAAGAATATTTCACGACACCTAAAAATTACATGAAATTCCCTTTTCCGTGTCCACAAATAAAGTTTTATTGGCACCCAACCACATGTGTTCCTTTACATTTTGTCCCTGGTGCTTTTGTGCTGGGGCCGTAGAGCTCTGTGGTTATAATCAAGACCGTATGTGTCTCCTGCAGCTGGAATACTGCCTGGCTCTTTACAGAAAAATGCTGCCAGCCCCATCATATCTTTATAAAGCAAATGTGGCAACATGTTAACGATTGATTGAAATGGGTGCTTATGGTACTATTCTTCCAATTTTTCTATAAGTTGTAATTTGCAAATAAAAGACTGAGGGGAAATAGATGTGGACAGTGCACTGTGTCTTTTTTCGTAGGGCTTCCTTTAGGCAACTTTCTGTATCGCCTTTTTTCGGTTGTCGCTGGTCCTAAGCATCAGAGCGCCTAGGCAGTAATTTCTCTGTGCTTTCTTCCAGAACGCCTGCCCTAGGGGCCTCTCCTGCACCCCTATTTGTGGCTCAGAGCTGGGTGCCATGTCACCCACGGGTGGATGACAATACTAACCAATTTAAGACGGGCTTCTCAGGGACGCCTGGGTGGCTGAGTTGGTTAAGTGTCTGACTCTTGATTTTGGCTCAGGTCATGATCTCAGGGTTGTGAGATAGAGCCCTGCTTTGGGCTCTGCACAGGGCAGGAGCCTGCTTAAGAGNCCCCCCCCCCCCCCCTAAAAAAAAAAAAAAAAAAAAAGACTGGCTTCTCACGTCGTCATCAAGGCCAGACTCCTTTTTTCCCTTGTGATAAGCTGACAGAGTTCTTTTGCCTGAGAGTCCCTCCACGGTCCTGGCCCCCGGCTCCCTGCCCCCAAGAGAATAGTGGGTTGGGACTTTTCCCCACGTAGGACTTTTTTTTACCACTCCTACTCTTTTGGGGTAAAAAACAGCTTTATTGAGATTTAGCTTATAGACCATAAAACTCACCCACTTAAAGTGTACAGTTCAGCGGTTTCTACTATGTTCGCAGTTGTGCAACCATCCTTACCATCATTTCAGAATGTTTCATCACCCCCGGGAAGAAACCCTGTGCCCATTGGCACTCCCTCCCACAGGCCACTGGCGCCCACACATCCACTTTGTGCCTCAGCAGATCTGCCCGTTCTGGACGTTTCATGGGAATTGAATCCTACACTATATGATCTTTTGTGAGCAACTGCTCCCAGTTAGTGTAACGTTCTCGAGCGTCATCCGTGTTGTAGGGAGGCGCCTGTCCACTATCTCATGCCTTTGTCATTGCCACCTGATGTCCCACTGCGTGCGTGTCGCACTTCCTTGGTCCGTTCATCGGGTGACCACATGTGGGTTGTTTGCCCTTTTTAGCAATAGATGGTTTTTAAGATGATCATTTATAATAAACTTCATTTTTGAGAATAGTGACAGGAACATTGAGCACATGGTACAGAAAATGTCATAGAAACCCCCCTCTCCTAGCCCTGTACACAGTTTTCCATATTACCAGCATCCTAAGTGGGTGTGGTACGTTCGTTTAGCTGAGGAGCCCATACTGATACAGTCGTATTAACCAAACTCCATCCTTCAGTCCAACTTCTTCAGCTTTCAGCTAATGTCGCTTTTCTTTTTTTTTTTTTTTTTTTTTTTTAAAGATTTTTATTTATTCATTCAACAGAGATAGAGACAGCCAGCGAGAGAGGGAACACAAGCAGGGGGAGTGGGAGAGGAAGAAGCAGGCTCATAGCAGAGGAGCCTGATGTGGGGCTCGATCCCAGAATGCTGGGATCACGCCCTGAGCTGAAGGCAGATGCTTAACCGCTGTGCCACCCAGGCGCCCCTAATGTCGCTTTTCTGTTCCAGGATCCTATCCAGGACGCCACGCTATATGTAGTCGCCCATCCCCTTAGACTCTTGTCTGAAATAGTTGCTCCGACTTGTTCTCAGCGACCCGGACAGTTTAAAGAGTACTTGTCAGTAGGATCCCCTCTACTGGAATTTATCCAACAGTCTTCTGGTGCTTAGACTGGGCTTATGGGTTTGAGGGACAAAATCCTCAGAGATAAGACATAGTTTTCACCACATCGTATCGAGGGTCATCGTCTCTTCATGATTTATGATTGTTGCTGTTGACCTTGAGGTAGTGTTTGTCTGGCTCCTCCACTGGAAAGTCACCCCCCCCCCATTTCCTACTGTACTCTTTGAAAAGAAGTTGCTCTGTTCGGCCCAGATTTAGGCCGGGGAACTATGCTCCCCACCCTTTTATTTTTTCAGTTAACATATTACCATCTGTGATTTTTCTGGGGGCTTTTGCCGCTGGTGACTTTGGGAATAACATAACAAGCAAAAGGCAAAATTAAAACCCCATGTCCCTGATGGGTTCATCGGCACCGTTGCTGGATGAGGCTGGCCTTAGCACTAAATTATGGGGAGAACCAGCTGTACCCAGTTCCTCTGTTTCCAGCAACAGCTATGCGCCCACCAGAAAATGTAAGACCCATTGTGTAAGATTAGAAAGTTAGGGTTTCCTGGCCCTTTTTCACCCTGTGCATGTTCTGCTGGAAAAACTGGAAAGCAGTAGGAAGAACACTGGAAAACCATTAGGTGGGAGAAGCAGGAGAAGCAGAGCGAGCCTTCGGTAGGACAGTCAGGTTTAACAGTGGCCACACTGTTGCCCAATTTCACTCTCTGTCTGTTTCAGTCTCATAAAAGTACAAACATCTGTACCAGCGGTTTGCATCTTATTTTCTAGCAACTGTCAGAAATCCAGAAGTCCAACATGCAGATCAAGTCCAACATAGGCACGTTAAAGGATGCACATGAATTTAAAGAAGACCGTTCTCAGTATCCCCAGGATTTCCAAAATGTGATGCAACTTCTTGACAGTCAGGTATGTACCTGTGAGCGGTCACTGTGGGAGGGGCCTGATTTTAATTAGTGAAGTGGTTTACAGCAAGTATTACCTACAGAGAAAGGGTTTGTCTCTGTCAGTAACCACGAAGCTAATTCTTTTCTTCTTGTCTCCAGATACATAATAATAGGTGTTCATTAGATGCTTGTTGATTGACTAATCGATGTAGACACAGAACAGTTGGCAAAATTGTTTCCATTTTTGCTAACATGGTAGCCCCTTGAATTGTGTGGCATTACCTCGGAGTTTATTTTTCCTATTTCAGATGTAGGTCCCACTTTCAAAAGGCATAGAGAGACACACTGAAGCACTAACTTTATTTTTAGAGCTTAACTATATGGCTACATTGGTGTACAGATGGTCTTTTTTCATTTACCACGCCTAGTTAGCATGGCCCTCCGTCATCGGCTGCCATTCCGGCAATTTTCGTCATACTCGTTTTAGGGGAACATTGCTTTTTTTCCCCAGGAAACAAATAGAGATCAAAATTTATGAATTCAGGATCTTGTTTAAAAGAAAAAAAGAATAACATTTAGAAAAGTAAGTGTGTTTTTGAAATATAGACAACTACACCCGTTGCATACTTTGGCGCTCATGCCCTGCCTCCCTTCCCCCAGTCCACCTTCCACCTCGCGGCCAGGCTGCCCACGTTCCCTGTCCCGTCTCATCCTGACCAAGTCCGGAATGCTTAACCGGTGGTCAGGGTCCCCGAGGATCTGGACCCTCTGCCATCCCCCCCTTTCTTGGCTTTACCTTGAGGGTCCCAGCTGCACCAAACAGCCCATGGCTCCCCGAACACGGCTTTCTGTGTTTTGCTTTTGTCCTCGTGGCTTTCTTCGTCATGCACCTCTCGGTTTTTCAGGACCTCTGGCTTACTCCTTCAGCTGGGGCAACACCTCTTCTAGAGAGTTCTCCTGGACCTCTGGGTTATTGCATTTCTGTAGTCCCCCCAAGCAGGACCTTCTCACATACACATTGCAGTGGGGGGTACTCTGTCATTAAGTTGGCTTTCCTCCTGCGCAGGGCAGAGCACGTCCCCGAGCCCTCCCCTCGCCGGCCACGGCAGCCCAGCGAGGTCCCTGGGATGTGGAAGGAGACCAGGAATCGTGTCTGGTATTGAACTGTTGACAGTTGCTCCCCGCAAGCTGGTCTCTCAGGAATTAAGGACTCAGTTACGAAATCCCAAGGTCCCACCTACATTTCTTGTTTCCTTCCTGTGAGCTGTGTTGTCAGATCAGAACCCCAGGCCTCAGAAATGCCAGTGCTGCCTTTTAGCGCCTCAGATCGGCCTGCTAGCACGTATTCTTGAGAATATTTTATGGGAACACAGCCACGCCCACTCACTTACTATTATCTGTGGATGTTCTCCAGCTGCTGATAGCAGCAATCGGGTCAGGTGGCCCCCAGAGCCTAAAATATTTACTTTTAGCCCCTTAACAGAAAATGTTTGTTGACCCCTGCCGTAGAGTTTAAGATCAAATCCCAGTGCAAATGTGTTTAAACATTTTTGAGTCTTTATAGTTAAAAAAAAAAATGCCTGCTAAAATGTCACCAAGGCAGTCGTTGGGTTCCACAGGTGCCCACTGAAAAGCTTCCGTTTCGAGTCGATCTTATTGTTGCATTTGCACATACGTGCCTCTTGTTTTGCTGTGTTGTGTAGGAAAGCAAGTGGACCGCCCGGGTTCAAGCACTTCATCAAGAACACAAGAAGGAGAAGGGTCGGGTAAGACCAAGGAGCCCATGGTCTGTCAGTGGGTCATTTTTTAAAAGAATATCTGTTTTTTCTCTATGACAAAGGTAGTATTTGTCCACTTAATAAAATTTGTGGAGACGTGTGACAAAAATTAAAATTGCTTAATTAAAATTAAATTGCTTAATTAAATTTAAATTAAATTGCTAATTTAAATTTTAATTTGCTAATTTAAATTGCTAATTTAATTGCTAAATTAAATTAAATTGCTTAATTAATTGCTAAATTAAAATTAAATTGCTTAATTAAAATTAAAATTGCTTAATTAAAAAATTAAAATTCGGGACACCTGGGTGGCTCAGTTGGTTAAGTGTCTACCTGTGGCTCAGGTCACCATCTCAGGGTCCTGGGATCGAGCCCCACATTGGGCACCCATGCTTCTCCCTCTCTCTCTGCCCCTCCCCCCCTGCTCATGCGCTCTCTCTCTCTCTCTCAAATAAATCTTTAAAAAAATAAAATTACTTATAATTCAATAATCACTGCTACGACTTTGTTATAATTTTTTTCAGTCTGTGTTCTATGCCATAAATAGTGTTTCTGTAATATAGAAACCCATACCTGGGGTCTTACAAATTTTGAATCATGCTTTATAACTGTATATGCTTTTCGCTTAATATATTCTCCTGTTTTAAAATCTCTTCAAAATGGTGGGTTTTTTTTAATGGCTGGAGAAGGATCTTGTGGATGTTTTGTAAGTTAGTGATTCCTTCATTGTTGGATGCATCGCTTCTGACTTTTTCACCTTGCAGGCAGAGTCTCAATAATCTTTAAGAAAGGCAAGGATTGCTCACGTTAAAATCATTTTAATTAGAACAGTTTGATGCTAATACTGCTTTTCAGCTGAGTGCATCACAAATTTAAGTGTGAAAGTGTTCACGCTGCTGCAGAAAACCTGACGTACTTTTATTTGAGATTTTAAGAAAGGGAAACTTCTGTCTCTTTTTTCATTTCATATGTATTTTGTAACCCATTGTGTCCCCTGTGTCTTACTTAGCCTGGGCTGCTATAACAGAATATGGTAGACGGGTCGCTGACAAACAGCAGACATGTGTTTCTCACAGTCTGGGGCTCTGGGGATCGAACAGAGTTTGTAAAGTGAGGTCATGGCTCTGTGTGGGTGTGAGGCCCGTGTTTATTTCTCCAGCCTACCCTCTGAGCTGCAGATGGGCTCGCCAGCTTTGGACCTGGTATCTCCGGGGCTTCCTGAGGGTAACGTGTTTCAAATGATGTGTTTTTCCTTTGTCCAGTGGCATCCTGGTCGGAGCAGTCAGGTGCCCACCTTGAGCCCCATCTCAACCTCAGTGCCCAGCTCCCAGCCACTGGAAGGGCCTTCCACATGTCTCACATCTGTGTTCTTCTGCACATTTCCGTGGCTCCTCCCTTCCACCGAGCCCTGCCTTTTCTAAAAGGACCCCGTAACTGGTCTCCTGGTTCCAACCTACCCCTTTCCCAATTTGCCCTCTAAAGAACGTACGAGACCCTCTGGCTGCTGGCCACCACTGCGGCCTCATACTGATCCTGTCTCTGGACCTACTCTTTCTGACTACAGTAGCCTTCCGGTCACTGACAGAACATGCCAGCCCTTTTCTCTTTCTGCACAGGGGTTTTGCTGCTGGGTTGTCCTTATGTTTGCTCTTCACGTGGCCGCCCCCTTCCGCTCTGCATTAGTGTTCTGTGCTGTGTAGCAAATTACCAGCAGTTGGATGTCTCACAGTGCCCATCTCACCCGGGTGCCTGGCCGGGTCCTGTGCGCAGGGTCTCACAGCTGCATGGGGGTGTCAGACGGGCTCTGTTCTCCTCCGGGGCTCAGGGTCAAACCAAGCCTGTTCAGGTTATTGGCAATAGGCTGTTCCTTAGGGTTGACAGTAGGATCAGGACCCCTAGCGGCACAGCTCACTACAGGGCTGCTGCCCTCATTAAGGCCCGCAGGGGAGCGGCTGGCCTGAAGAAGACAGGCCCACGATAGTGGCCTGTAGGATAATCTTTCTTTTCCTTAGCTCAGAGTCAGCAGATTAGGGACTTCAGTTGCATCTGTCTAGTCCCTTGACACTTGCTGTATTGTGTTGGTTGGGATCCCACCCAACCCACGTCTTGGTCTGCTCACTCTGCTATCACAAAGTACCACGCACTGGGTGGCTTTGAACAACAGACATTTCTTTCTCACTGTTCTGGAGGCTGGGAAGTAGTGGGGTCAGGGTGCTGGCCAGTTCACCTCCTGGGGAGATCCCCGGTGCCGACGGCTGCCCTCTCTCTGTATCTTCACAGAGCAGGGAGAGAAGGAAAGAAAGCTTGCTGGTTTGTCCAAGAGCGCTAATCCCATCATGAGGACCCTACCCTAATTCATCCAAACCTAATCACCTCCCAAAGGCCCCACCTCCTAATACCATCACATGGGGGATTAGGGCTTCACCCTGTGAATTTGGGGGAGAGGTGCACAAACACTGAGTTCATAACTCCGCTGAGGGAAAGGGATTATACAGGGCGTGCACTCTGGGGTGCAGACTTGAGGGCCATTTAGAATTCTGCCTGCCACTGCCCCCTCTGGCCTCGGCTTCCAAGTCACCTGACACCATCCAAGTCGGTAGTCCCCTCCCTTACTGTTCCCACCACCAACCGACTGAGCCAGTAATTCTGATCACTGTCTCACATAGTTATCTGATTATTTATTCACTTGTTTATTGTGCGTCTCTCCAACCGGATCCCTAGCCCTATGAGGGAGGGGCTGTATCTAGTTCGTTCTTTGTTGTATTCCCAGCGTGGACGGACGTACCCAAAATATGATTGGCATTCATTAAATATTTGCGGAACGAACGTGGACGGTGGCTAGTTGGCCCACAAGGGGATCGTTCAACCTTGCTTTTAGGGATGGAGAAACGCTGAGCATAGGGTTTAGAAGAGAGGGTTGAAAGAGTCGCCTGTTGGTACAAGCACGGTATTTGAACCCCGGTGCTCTTAAACTCGGGGTCTCGCTTGTCAACCTCGTGGCCTTGCTCATTTGTCAGGCTTGAGGCACTGAGCCCGCTCGCGAGGAGACTAGGCGGCGACAGCTTAGAGCGGTTGCTTTTCCCGGAAAATGTCCTAGCGTCCCTTGGAGATGACCTAAGGTGGTAGTTCTGAACCATGGACGCACTTCAGAATGACCAGCGGCTCTTTCCTGGAATACTCATGCCCAGCTCCTCTGCCCAAGCTTCTGATTCAGTCTGGGGTGGGGCATGTGTATCGTAGGGGGTGGGGAACACCAAAACCCCAGATGATTTCGGCTTCACATCCATGGTTTGAACCACTGTCCTTACAACTTGAAGTTCTACTCTCATCCTTCAAGGCGTGTTCCAGCATTGGTATTTAGGGACAGAATTCGGGCTCTCTGATGAATACGGGATGACGTTTCGTCCTTGCTCCTTTAAAGCCTCTGGTGTTCCAGACCTGCACGGGAACTGGCGGTTCGGTGGCCCTCTGGCAGGGACAGAATGCAGGTGGCAGATTCATATGCTTGGCCACCGCAAGTCATGATGGAAGGGACCGCCTGGTGGCGGGTTGGAGGACAGAGGAGAGGCCTTCCCTGGTGCTGAGTGAGGCGCGCGGCTCCACGTCGTGGACCCATGGGGTTTTCGTGCTGCCGCTAGGCCACGCTGCTCCATTGTCTGCTGGTGTTGCTAGTTCAGGATCTGCTTTCTTCTTCCTCAATTTCTCTTAAACGTAAACAGAGGGGAGAATTCAATCAGGTTTAGTAATCTCTGCCTGAGACCTAACTATTAATTATTCCACATGATTGCTGCCTACTGGTCCTACAATGCACATATTGTGTTTCTCTGGTTAAGGGAAGTTGCGATTGCCAACTTTTTATTGCTTTACCTAGGTTCTTGGCAGCTGTTTTTGTTTTTTGGTTTTTTTTCAAATAACATTGGTAGGAGTTCAAAGGGAGTCACACATAAACGATGGCGTACCGTTTTGACCTGACAGAAGGCTCCGTGGACCTGGGAGGTTGTACGGGTGGTCACGTTGCAGAGGGAAAGTGCAGGGGACTGTGCTCTGCTAGAGAGAAAGCGAAGTACTTGAAAGGACAGCAGGTCACAAGAAATGGGCTCAAGGGCCACAGACTTTCTGAAATAATTTCTGGCTATCCCTTGCTTAGATTATCACATTCCTCTCTCAGCAAACTCCTTTCTGTGCTTTTCTGGTCAGTTCTCAAGTCCAGTATCAAAATGTTGCCCTCCCTTAGTGTTTCCTGTGTCCTTTTCTTCGGGGGGTCTGGACTGACCCCACACATTGTTGAACCTAAATCTCCACCCCAAGCCCTGGGTGTCTTCACTGGCTTTTCCTTCTATTTTCCAGCTTAGTGTTTCCCAGCTGCTTTGGGGCCCTCTTCCCGTGGCCTGTAAACATGTAGGGAAGGGTCTTGACAGTGTTCTCCTGGGGGAGATTCTTGGCACCCACTAGGTTATGAAAGGTTCTTTTAATTTTTATTTTATTTTTTCTTAAGATCGTATTCATGTATTTGAGAGAGAGAGAGAAAGAGAACGAGCAGGGAGAGGCAGACAGAGGGAAAAGGAGAAGCAGATTCCCCAATGAGCAGGGAGCCTGACGCGGGACTCGATCCCAGGACCCTGGCATCATGACCTGAGCCGGAGGCAGATGCTTAACTGACAGCCACCCAGGCGCCCCTTCGGCGATTTATTTCTTAAGGCCTGGGGGGCTACTTGATTGCTCCAAGTGCTGTTTACTAAGATGTTCTGTGACTTAGTCACTAAATTTGAGAGCAGTAACTTTGAAGCCAGGCAGGAAGGTTCAGGTCTGGGCTCCTCCCCTCCCGCTGCCCAAGTTCAGACCATCTACTTTACGCTCTCTAGACCTGAGTTCCCTCATCTGTACAGCGGAGTCTGACCATGCATCCATAAGGTTGTGGTGTGGCTACCAGATGAAGCGGTTGGTGGGGGTTTGGTAGGAAGAGCCAAGCAAGTTGGGAGGTGCTGCCGCCCACGCTCTACTCCTCTGAGGCGCCCTCACCACCCCCTCTGCTGGGTCTGCTCATCACCTCCACTTCCAGGCTGTAGGCTGGGAATGTCTTTAGCTCCAGTGACGGAGGTGATTTCCCCTCTACGTAATGACTAGTGAGATTGTTCTAAGAATCTTCGCCTAAATCATTGAAAACAAATTCTTCTTGAATTTTTTTAATGTCCATTATATGATCTTTCCCGACATGAAGTCTCTGAAGACGAATCTGTCTATGAATCTTTGGATCTTTCTGTTCTCTGGGTCCCTCCCTCCCTCTTCCCTCTTCCACCTTCCTTTTCTCAGGAAAGATTTATGAGGTTGTGCTTCATCACTGGACATATAAATAATGAAGGTGGGCTCTCTATGCAGGCCCATGTGGACGCCTAAGGGGCAGGACGGCGCGGGGTTACGGCCGCTCTGTGGGAGCGCCCTGATGCTGGGTCAGTGCTCATCCCTGTGGCGTGTCATGTGCTGTGCTCGAGTGCACGCAGCCATTCACCTTCTCAGTACTGTGTCTTGGGTCACAAGCTCCCTGGGAGCAGAGGTGAAGCCCTTGGACAACTGAGGCCTTGGTACACAGTGACCAAAGATGTATTTGGTGACTTGAAGTGCACAGACACCCTGAGGCCAGCAAAGAACACAGGGTGTGTGCGTACAGATGGCGGGATGGAGACATTGCGCATTGCGGACGGACGCCTTAATTTTTTTTTCCAGCTCTTGTCACATATAGAGAAACTTCGGACCTCCATGATAGATGATCTCAATGCAAGTAATGTTTTCTACAAGAAAAGGATAGAAGAGCTAGGGCAGAGACTCCAGGAACAGAATGAACTGATTATCACACAGAGACAACAGGTATTTTTGGCTATATATTGGCACTGTTTTTTTTTCCCCCCAAGCGGTGCAATTTATCGAAGAACATTCTGTTTTATTTTAGTGCATTTGTAAGTTGGATAAGATAAAGGAGGGTAGAGTATGTTCTTCCCCATGGTTGTTTGAAAAGCAAATCCAATAAGATAATTTTTTCAAGGTATTTTTTTTAGCTGTAAAGAGCAAGCAAATTTATTTCATTAGAACTTAGAATAAATTTAAAGGTAAAGAAGGATTTCTTTTCATGATTACTTTGAGAAGCAGCCCAATCCAAATGCTACTTTTACACAATTTTTGCCTCTGTAGCTTTAAAGTCCATCTGTCCTCTGTCTTTGGAAGACTTCAAAAAAAGGTTAATACGGTATCTGTCCATCATCCAGTATGTCCCTATCTGGTTTCAACCTTGTATCGTTAAAAAAAGCACATGGTTTTTCTTTGCAGATTAAAGAGTTTACCAGTAAACCATTAAACAGCGTCAGTGAACCCAAAGGTAAGTGGGCCAGGATCCCAGTGTTGGAGGCGAGGCGGGCCTCCCTAACTGCGCACCAGACATCAGAAGAACGTGGGGCCCCCGGTGGCTTCCGGGCACTAACATGGCATTCCCGTGGTGATTTTAATTTGAGTGATCTGTCACCTCGATCCGGAAAGTTGGAGAATTTTTTAATACCTTGACTATCATTGAATGGTCTTCCATATTTTTTATCAGAATATTGTTAGGCACAAAATCCATGCTTAGTAACCGTACCTCTGGACTGATGTGGGATGAGGGGGAGTGACCGTTAAAAGCACCAGGTCTAGAGACAGGCTGGGCTCAGTGTAGCTCTGTGAGTGTCTGCCTCCATTTCCATAGCTGAAGTGTTGGAGCGTGAAGAGTAGACACATCGCAGGCTTCTTAGGAGGGTTAAATGGGGGAACATATATAAAATGCACCTGCCGAGCACACGTGCCGTGGGCGTGAGCTCTCATGAACGACCCCCGCCTCAGTTACTCTAAAGTACTGTAGGGGCTTGCTGCATCCTTGTCAGCTGAGGCAGCTGGGGGTTAAAGGTTCCTTCTAAGCGTCGTGGGGGCACATCCAGCCTACGGACTGTGGCGGCGAGAGCCGCCACCTCCTGCTCCCTGAGGAGCGAGTCCAGAAGGGACGCTGGAGTCAGAAGTGCATGCGGGGTCTCCCCATAAAGCATTCAGCTTGCCTTTGCCTGGACCCCTCTCAGGTAACCGAAGTCTTGGTTCCTGCTCGTCTCAGGTCATTGAAGGGTACTTGTGTACTCGAGGGCCCCTGAGTGGGGATTGGTAACGGGTGCTTGAGCCGCATTTCCTCCTTGTTTCTAGGGGCCCCCTCGGGGGTTCATTGACCTACACGCTGGGTTCCTTGTTTGGAGATGAAGGTTTGGGAAGGGCCGTGGTTCCCTGTAACTTCTCTTTGAAATAGTGAGAGTTCAGGTAGTGAGCAATATCTGTATAATTACTTAGTGAAATATTTGAGTGATAATAATTTTAGGAAAAAATATTCTAAGGATTTATGTTAAACGTCTTTACTCAAGTGGGTGAGGGACCACATGTTGGTAAATTTTGCTTATTTTTTTTCTGGAGAAAAGATAAGTGCTGGCAAAATACAACCTGTAGCTTGTGATTTTTGTCATTATTTTTTTTTTTTTTTAATTTCAGGGAATCCTTTAACCTGGCAAGCTTTTGAATCTAAGCCAACTGCCCCAGCTGTACCTAGTAAGTTTCTATAAAAGGCTCAGGATTCTAAAAATATTTTTAAAGTGCTAAACCAGTACACAACTTATTATTTTTAGAGGCTTTTCTTTGAAAACCAGTGTGTTTGGAGACTACATAATGATCTATTTTGATTCCTGGCTTTGACCTAGTTCTAAAAACCCAGGACTGTAACTATCCATGTGATTTTGTGGTGGTTTTGGTTAGCCATACCTGTTGTTTCTTAGTTTGCCTAATCAAGGGACAACTATAAATTCTTTGGCATTGCTTCAGTTTGTATTTGTGTGTTTCCCAAGGCATTACACTGTGTGACGACATGACCTTGTGGTGGCTGCCACATTTTGGCATCACCGAGACTCAGAGTTGCAGGCTTTGACCTGATGTTCTGTCAGTCACTCACTTGAGGCGGACTCAGCACATCTGTCAGCCGTCAGGATTTGGCTGTGATCCACAAAGACATAATCTGTACACCGAAATGGACAGATTGTTTTCCTAATAACAGTTAAATAGTTGAAAAATTTTTATTATTTTATTATTCTATTCGGGAAAGTGTAAGGGCGGAGGAAGCTAGAGAGCAGACAGTCCTGGGCAAGAAAGGATGTGTGTTTGGACGGGGGTCTGAATACCAGGGGAAGGTCCGGGCCAAGGCTGGACCCTGAGTGACGGTACCTTTCATATGGGCCCAGGATGTATCAACAAAGGGCATTGATGAGCAGGTTTGGGAATTTGGCACAATTGTTGGGAAATTGCTAATGATTTTAACTGCTCAGTCTTCTCAGGTACTTCTGGAGGCCTCT
The DNA here is from genome assembly GCF_002007445.2 of Ailuropoda melanoleuca. NCBI lineage: Eukaryota > Metazoa > Chordata > Mammalia > Carnivora > Ursidae > Ailuropoda > Ailuropoda melanoleuca. Next base: position 126,290,771 of record NC_048224.1, on the reverse strand, counting down.
TTGTTTTTATGATTTATTTGTTTATGAGAGAGAGAGAGTGTGCCGGGGGGAGGGGCAGAGGGTTAGGGAGAGAGAATCTTCAACCAGACTCCCTGCCGAGCAAGGAGCCCCATGGCAGGGCCTATCCCAGGACCCTGAGATCATGACCCAAACTGAAATCAATAGCCAGATGCTTTACCAACTGCATCACCCAGGCATCCCATTTCTGGAGGTGTCTTGATGTTGCTTCTGGAAGCTGAAGAGGTTGAGAGGTGCTGAGAAAGGGCAGTTTAGTCCCAAGAGTAGGGCTGAAGGAATAATAAAAGCCAGGCGTATATCCTATGGAAAGAAATACATTTCACAGAAGGATGGGAAGGTTAAAAGACATTAAGTTGCTAGGACGTCTGGGTGGCTCAGTCAGTTAAGCGTCTGCCTTTGGCTCAGGTCATCATCCCAGAGTCCTGGGATCGAGTCCCGCATCAGGCTCCTTGCTCAGCGGGGAGCCTGCTTCTCCCTCTGCCTGCAGCTCCCCCTGCTTGTGCTGTCTCTTTCTCTCACAAATAAATAAATAAAATCTTAGAAAGAAAGAAAGAAAGAAAGAGGGCAAGCAAGCATACTGACATGCTGCATACAACATGGATGAACTTTGAAAACATGATGCTAAGTGAACAAAGCCGGTCACAAAGAACCACAATGTATGAGTCCATTCTATATGAAATGTCCAGAATAGGCAAATCCATAGAGACAGAAAGTAGATCAGTGGTTGCCAGGGGCCGTGTGGAGGCAGATGAGGGGAGTCACGGCTAATGGGTGTTTCCAGCGCATGTGATAAAAATGTTCTAAAATTCCGTAGTGGTGATGGTCGCACAACTCTGATTACATTAACTGTATACTTTGAGTTGTGTATTTTATATTGAATTGTATATTTTAAAAGGGCAAATTGTATTGTAATAAAGCTGTTACGGAGAATTGGTGTAGGTTAGCTGGTGATGGTCATTGGAAACATTCATCCCTTACGATCTGTATATAGCTTGAGTAGTTTGAGGAGGACTCGATCATCACGTTGAGATGCGTATGCTTTCATTAGGAAAGGCTGTGAGCTTTTTCTCTTTTGCTGTTTCAGTGAGTGCCTCGGCCGCACAAACCCTGGATGCTAAATCTGGTCTCACAATGGCTCATGGTAAGTTTCAGCTAAGTCTCAGCATTTTATGTTCAGTTTCTGCCCTGAGTCAGAGAACTTATTAACTACACGTGCTTCTGTGGGGTAACTATGCAAAACAGGGAGTGCAGAGCAGTTAATAAAACTCTTGCCTTCATATGTAATATCTTAAACTGTGAACACACCTACCAGAGTCACAAAGTAAAAAATGTATATGTTGCTAGACTCACAGGCAGAGATTTTAACGTTGAGCGGTACTTTGTGTATGACTTTGGGTGGAGGGTAGTAGGTGTTGGGTAAGAAGGTGATTTTCTACTAGACCAGCCAACCAGCACATGCCACAGGGCATACGTGACTGTTTTTATAACTTTCAGTGCAGCAGCAAGTCACCTTTTTTAAACAAACAGTTTCAGTGATTGGTTGGAAAAATCTAGAAAAGACATGTGATGGAAACCAAAGGAAAAAGTGGGAGCCACGGGAGGGAATCACTGCCAGGAATCAGTTCCCGGACCAGGGCGCAAGGGTGGTAATTGTTAATTACATGATCCAGTAGACAGGGTGAATATCGGTAGCCATATTTTATTTTTATACTGCTAAGGTGTGTACGGTTTTTACAAGTCTGTTTTTAGTCCATTGTTTGCCTATGGTGTGCGGTATATTAACTGAATTAAAAGATGGGAGGGGGACCAACTTTTTTCTGTCTTGCCTACAAATGCTTCTGGAATGTAAATGATTACTTCATTCCATTTAGCCTTTGAGTTAGACTTAAATCCACGGTCAGTCAAGTCAGACTTTGTGTGTTCAGAAATATTGTGATTCATATCAGCATGGCTTTTTGTGCCCATCCTTTTTGTTCACTGAACGGATTCATGAAGGTGTTCATTGTCTCTTACTTTTTTCCCTGAGGTCATTTCAGGCAGGTCAGTACCCCTGAGCATGTGTTCACACTATGTAATATGTAAACTCCCCACTTATTGGATGTTATATTTACAAGTGTTTAGAACATGCAGGTGTCCTCCCTCTGGACCAGCAACAGAGGTAAAATGTGGAACCCATGTAAATTTGCTTCAATGTTGAATAGGCAAGAAAATGTCCCCTGGCAAGTGCTCTCTATTCATATTCTTAATGTCAAGTCTAAAATCTCCCTCTTGCCTTCTTTTTCAGGGTTGACTTTTCTAATGCATTGCTGGCCACTTCTCTGTACTTCAACAGTGTGTTAGAGTTTCTTTTTCTTTTCTGTCTTTTTTTTTCCTTGCTCCTTTGTTATCCTTAGCCTTTTGTGTGACAGTATATGAGGACTACATTTTCTCTGCTTCGTATTTTTGGCACCCAATAAAGGACTCCTATAGTAGGTATGTTTAGCTGCCTGGAGTTGATTCAAGAGTCCTGACAAATCCATCAGTTCCGAAGCACTGTGTTCCTTACGGACTTTGCCCTGATTGGAGCTGGGCTGCATGAACCAGCCATGGCCCCTTGCTGGCATCTGCTGGGATTAAAATGCTAGTTTTAAATGCCAACCAGACCTGGCATGAGGCCTGCAGCCTTTGGATTGGGATCTGGGCTGATTTGTGAACATCTCAATGGGCAGGAGCAAGGAGGAGGCTTGTACAGGGGCCCACTGACCTGCCCCCCCACCCCCAGCTATGGCAGTATCCTCAGCTGTAAGGGGTGGGGGCAGGGGGGCAATGGGGCAGGGAGCCTTAGTCTGTATTGCGTAATGTTATTTAGCCCGATTACCTCTCAATCTTTCCTTTTGTTCCATCTCAGAGCTTGATGAGCTCTTTACCGTAAAAAATGTCATGATTACTCGCTGTCTTAGGTCGGGTTCCCCGGGAAACAGACTCAGGTGGACATTTGTAGCTGGGAGGTCTACTGCGCAGCGCTCTTGGACAGCCCCTGTGAGAGAAGCAGGAGCGGGTGGAAGGGGGCGCCGAACCCAGACGCACTGCAGGGGAGGCCTCCGTAGATCTCACCGGAAACTTTAGAGCTCTTCAGAATTGTCCTGGATTGAGTGGTCAGTTACAAGATGGGGGTTGTCCCAGGGAGGGGTCAGGGGTGTAGGCCGCTCCTTTCTGCTGAGACAAAGCAAAAAGGAGAAGCAGAAGGTCAGAAGCAAACACTAGATGGGAATGAGTGGTGCAGAGGGGTTGTTTGGTGAGCATAGGGTGTGCAGAAGAGGCTTGAGGGAAGTAAGGTTGGTTGAGACGGTTCATGGCGAGCACCGTGTGCTAGACTCTAGCTATTGGGGCCATTCGTGTGGCATTACATAGCTGCTGAATGTTCTTGAGGCTGGGCCTGGGGAAGCTCAGCCTGACCAGAGTGTACTCAAAGATTTAGAGCTGGAGAGACCAGCCGGGGATCGAGGAGTGGGCTCTGGGAGATTCTTCACCTGGGAATTGGAGTGGAGGTTTTGAAACAAGAGGGAGCAGACATACCAGCTGCTCTGTGGAGCTGGTGGAAAGGCGCGGACAAAGGTGAGGGAAGGGTTGAGAGCACCGTGAGCTCACAGACACAGTGCCGTTTAGAGAAGTCCGGGAGACAAAGCCAGCAGTTGCCAGGAGGAAGGCACTATGGCTTCATGGCCAAGAGCCTGGACTTTATAGTCAAGCGGGCGGTCTGGTTCACAGTTGGCTCATGAAGCCATAGGTTTGGGTTTCCTTGGCTGCTGAATGGGGAGAACAGTCATGGCTACTTCGGTGGGCTGTGATAAGGATCAAATGAAGCAGGACCTTTGGAACAGTAGCCACCGAACAAGCACTGGCCAGTGTTGGCTGCTGGGGTTGGGCCGACATAGTCCAACACAGCCAGTCAGTGCCAGAGAGGATGGGCTAGAGACCTGGGCGTTCGTCTTCTGGAGGTAATGGTAGGAGACTGACATAAGGATTTTTCTGGAAGCCTCTGGAGAATTCAGAGGGGAGAGGCTCAGGTCTTCGAGTGTATCAGCTGAGCTTGGATATCTCCACTTAGGACAAGAGCTGGGTCATTTGGCGGCTGGGCCTGTGGCTTGTAAAGCATATGAATGGCAGACTTGCACATCAGTCTGCTAGTTTAAGGAGCTAGGGTCTGATGGAACTCACATTCCTTAGCCTTTATAGTGGGAGCCCAGGTTCCCTCCCCCAGAGCCCTGCCCTCTGCCCCCCAGCACCAAAGGTCACAATTTTGATGCTTTGTCTTGACTCAAGAGAAGTCCTAGGACTATGCTTATAATATAATGATAACAAATATGTATGTGATGTTTTGGGGAGATTTTCTAGAGCTTTTCCTCCTAACTTTATTTTTGTCATTTTCATAAACTACAAGAGAATAGAAACCATGTGACTTTTACAAACTTGAAATTCACTATCTTCCTAAAATCCCTATTTTCAGCAGTTCAAACTAGTAAATAGTCTATTTGTATAACTTTACTTTTTAATTTTTTGTATTATTGAGATATAATTGATCTATAGCACATCAGCTCAGGCATACAACACAGCGATTCGCTATTTATGTAATTGTGAAATGATCACCACAGGACCTAGTTAACATCCATCACCACACGTGGTTACCGGGTCTTTTTCTTTATTTATTTAACTTTAAAATCTTGCTGCTGAAGAACACATCTGAAAGCACGTCTTTGACGTCCAGCCGTTGTGGTGCGTGGACGGAATTAAATGCTTCTTTGTGCGATCATGTTCGTGTTTCAAAAATTAAAGTGGACTGCTCTTTCCTCAGAGGCTGTGTTCCAGATGTTCATTGGAAAGCAGTTTAAAATGCTTTTTTTTCCCAGTCACTGTTAGATAGATGGACTGGGCTGCTAACAGCTATAAGAGCCCATTTACGTGTACTTAGATATAATATGTATTTATTGATTTGTGTCTACCTGGGTGTGTGTGCATGTGTTTGTAGATGCCCAAGACAGAGTACCGGAAATACGCTTCGGTAAACTAAAAGCTAGCACTGGCCAGCGGGAGGTGTTAAATCTAAGCTAATCCGGCCAAAGCACATGGATCTGGTGGGCGACAAGCTGCTGGGCGCTCGGTGATTACTGGCCGTGCTGCCCTCACGGGTCCCGCTCTGGGGTCTGGTGCGGAGTGAACGGCCTCCGGCTTGGGGGGGGAGGGTGGAGAGCGCCCTGGGGAGGTGCCCCTGGCAGTCTCCAAGCTGAAGGGGAGCGAGCACGCACTTCCTCAGCTCGACTTCCGGTTGCGTTTTATCCCACCGTCTAAAGCCTGACTGCCTGACTGCCAAAACCTGACCTTCCCCATGAAGGAACTTTCCCTCCGTTGATAGGATGGCGTTTGGCTTTATCCATGCTGCCCGTGGGGTTCCTTGAGCCCCAGTCACGTTACCTGGGAAGTCACCCAGAGGCCTCACCCCCCGCCCCCGGGCACTGTTCTGGGGTGGAACTGGGAACAGCCCCTCTTCACGTGTCATCTGTCCACAGCCTCGCCCTGGTGGCTCTCTGGGAGCAGATGGAGGTGTTGAACCGTGATTTAGGGACATCTTAGAGATGTCTAAGAATGGGGTCTTAGTCCTGCTGCTGACCCTGGGTTCACCTGTCCCTCACCATCCTGGTCCTCCCACCTGAAGACCCTGGGGCTAGCGAGAAGTGGGAATCGCAGGGCCTCGGGCATTTTGTCATGTTTTTATCTTTGGGAATTGAAAGCGTTTCATTAATTTTCTCTTTAGCCACCTGGTCAAAATATTTCATAAGGAAGGTATTTTGGGGGGATAAGTGAAGAAGACCTTTTGCAGGTGTGTCCTTGTGCCTTAAAAGAATCCCGTCAGGCACGAGGTTGCCAAGTGAGAAACAACGTAATTATTTGAAAATATAATATCCTGGGGGGGGGGGCAGCCATTAATGGAAGATACATGGAAAGAACAGGTCCCATGAAAAAGGAACCAGCTTTAACTGACTGCCTCCAAACTTCTTCCCAGCAAATTCTGCTGTTTTGGGCATGATTAAAATACTGTGGAACTAGATCTTCCAAAATTGTTTGAAAGGAAACTAATTTCACTTTGCTGTTGTCCTGTCTGTACTATTCTTATTTTTCCTCGTTAATAGAACAGGCATTCTCATCGCACATACTGGAACCAATAGAAGAGCTTTCAGAGGAAGAAAAAGGTAACCGAGGGCTCACTCAGGGTTTCTTCCTGCATAGATTCTATTGAGATGCTAAAACCCAAGCCTTGAAATTATGATCCTATGGTTTTCTTTTTTAAAGATTTTATTTATTTATTTGATAGAGACAGCCAGCGAGAGAGGGAACACAAGCAGGGGCAGTGGGAGAGGAAGAAGCAGGCTCACAGCAGAGGAGCCTGATGTGGGGCTCGATCCCAGAACACTGGGATCACGCCCTGAGCGTGAAGGCAGACACTTAACTGCTCTGCCACCCAGGAGCCCCTATGATCCCGTGGTTTTTATCACACCGTTATCAAAATTAGGGAAGACATTTAGGTTTGGAGATGACGTTTTCAATCCATCTGGAATATTCTACCATCTTACTCCTTTAACATCCTGTTATATGTTCCCCTGCTTTACTGTATTCTTAGCATGTGAACAACACCTTCCTGGGTCAGGGAACTTGGGGAAAAAAACGTAAGTCTTTATGTCAACGCAGATATTTTCCGGTCAGATGACAAGTCAACACAAATGCGTTGTGTGCCAGAGGATACAAAAATATTCCTGGCACGGTTGCTATTTCTCACACCGTGAATCTGTGAAATTATTTCAAAATTGTTTCATTTAAAATTATTTTTTAAATTATTTCATTAAATCATTTCAAAATTATTTTAATAGCAAGAAAAGCATAATATTGAAGCTCTCAATGTAGAATATTTGTGTGCAGAATAATGTCCTTTTAAAAAAAGGTTTATTTTTTTATTATAGAGAGAGAGCAAGCGCACGTGGTGGGGGAGGGGAGGAGGGAGAGGGAGAGAGAGAATCTGAAGCAGGCTCCATGCCCCGTGCAGAGCCCAAAGCGGGGCTCGATCCCACGACCCTGAGATCATGACCTGAACTGATATCAAGAGTCAGAGGCTTAACCGACTGAGCCACCCAGGTGCCCCCAGGACAATGTCTTTATGGTGAAACTGGGGAGCTGTTCAAGGTTTGGGGAGATAATTAAAGTTATCGTGGCTTCCTCATTTTATTCAGCATCTCTCAAAATTATTTTGTCAATTAATTTTTGAAGTTTATGAAAATCATTCCACATTATTCAGAGTACTTTCTAATACCAAACTTGTAGATCCTGAAACAGTTATACTTGAATCTGTTTACCATCGTTTTCTGCTTAACAATGATAATGCTTGACCACATATTTACCTCTTTAGGAGAAAGCAAATTGTTCATATTTATATGAGCTCTGATTTTACCATTTGTGTTAGGAAGAGAATTAAAATGGTATATTCCAATTTGTAAATTCTTAATATTTGTTGTAATGTCTTCTGTGTTCTCTAAAAGACTTTTTCCAAGTTATTTTTTTAAAGATTTTATTTATTTATTTATCATAGAAAGAGAGAAAGCACAAACAGGGAGAGTGGCAGGCAGAGGGAGAAGCAGGCTCCCTGCTGAGCAAAGAGCCCAATACAGGACTCGATCCCAGGACCCCGGGATCAACACCTGAGCTGAAGGCAGACGCTTAACCCACTGAGCCACCCAGGCATCCCTTTCCAAATTATTTTTGAGAAGGCTACAAATTGTGAAGTGATTCGGTCAGTCACATCCATAATATCTGTGCGATGTTCCTTTTCCATTTGCTTTCAAGTAACGTGCTTTCTCCCTCCTACATGTGATTTATTGATGCCTGGAACACCAAATATCTTATTTTCTGCAGAATCTATGAAATGTGTCAGGGGGTCCTGTGGAGTCTCAAGTTCACATGATTTTAAAAAAAGGAGTCTGTTAGATTCCAAGAGACTGTCCTCATTTTGTCCACTGTGTCACCCCTCAGGGCCCCACTTCCACCCGCGGCATCATTCTGCCTGTGTCTTAGAATTCTTCTACCCAGACCATTTAAGGTGTGAGTTTGGGATCACTGGCCGCGAACACCATCCTTGGGTGTTGCCACAAGCGGGGAACCAGATTGGGAAAGAAAATAACCTTTGCCGCCCTCCCTGGGTTCAGACACAGCTCTAGTGGGAAGGAGGCAAGGGCCGAGGACCGCCAGACAGGCCTGAGTCCCAAGCGCACTGTTACAGAAGCCGGTGACCAAACGAATCCTTCAGGGCCTCTGTGGAGCCAACTGCTGGCAGCACGTTAATTGCCATCGCTAAATTCCTCAGCTGTGCTCACATTTTGCACGTGGTGCCTGTACAGCTGAATTTTGGCAGTGGTTTGCAAAGCAGGGTGGCTGTTACCCAGAAGTATGCATGCATGCGTGACCATTTCTGCGTCCTTACTTTTGTGACAGTCCTGTTCTATGGGAGGTTAGAATGTGGGCCAGCAGGGGTCTTAGAGGCCATTTCATCGTTCGGGAACTTGAAACACAGGAGCTTGCTCCTAGCTGGTGAGCTTCATTAGTGACAGGGAGGGAACTCACGTCCAGGTTTTCAGCTTTCCATAGTTGAATGCGAAGAACAAAGGGACAGAGGCAGGCCGGTCCTGGACTGGCGGGCTGTCCTTGGAGCAGCCTCTTTACCACTCTGGTTTTCGTGTTCTCGTGTGAAAAATGAGAAGATTGATTCATAGGTGATGACGTCCCTTCTGACTCAGAAATTCTTTGTTCTTGACTCTTTGCTTTGTGCTGTAATTCTTTGCTCACCAAACATGGTACGTTGCCTGTCTGATATGAATGGTCATTTCTGTGGGCTGTTGCACACTGGCCACCTGCCTGGGCAAGTTGTGTCTTATTGATCTTGGTGAGCAGTATGCGCTTCGATTAAAACCTTCAGTTGTGATTGGCTTTCCAGTGATTCATTCCACCTTTACATTAAAAACTTTATTTTTTTTTCCCCTGTGCATTCTATGTTCTTTCTCTTGCTTCCCCCGGCCAGCCCCAGCCTTGTAAGAGGCCTTCCTACCAAGAGTTTTCTCATTTTCCGTAAACGAATCCAAAGCAAGCATCAACATGTAAAGTGAGTTTGAGGACAGAGGGGAAATGTTTAATTTGTAGTCATTTTGGGAAACTCGGTCATCCGAAGGAGCTTATCATCAGGGTTGAGGGCGAACCCATACCCAGATTCAGTTCGCTTGACCCCGGGCCCGGGGCAGACAGAGCCTGGAGCCTCTCTGGCTGTACTTCTGTGTAACTCCTTTTATATCCTGGGCGCTGGCCCCAAAATTCCCTTTGTGTAAACAGGGCGAGAGGTGTGTCTATTTCTGTGGTAGCACCGTGACTCCCAAGCAATTCTCGGTGCCTCTTCTCATCCTTCGCCCTCGATAGTTTTCTACACTTGACGGCCGACTAGCAGCCAGAGCCCAAGACACAGCCACGGCTGCAGCTAAGCCCTGCAGGTTTTGGTGTATTGTTCCTAGGACAGAAGTGCCTTTTTTTTTTCTTTTAAGATTTTATTTATTTATTTATTTGAAAGAGAGAGATTGAGGAGTGTGAGCGGGGCCGGGGTGGGGGGAGAAGAGGGAGAGGGACAAGTAGACCCCACACTGAGCGCAGGGCGGATGTGGGCCTCCATCCCTCCACCCTGAGATCATGACCTAAGCCGAAATCAAGAGTCAGACGCCCAACCAACTGAGCCACCCAGGTGCCCCCAGAAGTGCTTTTTTTTAAGGTAGCTCCAGAATATTGAAAAACATTGGTGAGAAAGCAGCATGTCAAAAATTTAAGATTCCTTCTGATTTTTACTAATACATAATCTCACAAAATTTCCTGATTTTGGTTTTGCAAACTGCAGTACCAAATTATAGAAAAGCATTATCATGCAGGATTTTTCCTCTTATTTAACGAACACACAGTAATTTGCCTACTTTTGCCCTCAGCCAAAGTGTTGATTAATGAACAGAAATGTTCTTTACTGCTGGACTTGAACGAGGGTTTAGAGAAGGTCTGAGACATCGGGGTATTTGGCTGCGGATCTTCCATCAGTCCGAATGCTGTGGGTCCCTAAAACTCCCACCTACTGGGGTGGGTGAGGCCAGGCCTCAAAATACCATAGCCCCTGCCGCCCCAGACCTACTCGGCGCTGGCACTCGGCACCGCCCTTGTTGGGTGGAACGCCCCGGTTTGGAGAATAGACTCCAAAATGACAGCGCTGTCGTCGCGTTCTCCCAGATCTGGCTTTGGACGCTCACTAAGGGTCTCAACAGCCCAATACAGAGCCTCTTCCATCAAGCCCTCCCTCTGCTTTGACATAGAACTCCATTCCTCAGGGTCGTGTAGTCACGCCCCTTCTCCAAACGCTCTTGAGCTCCACATTTTTTAGTGGGGAAATGAAAGGGGAACAGGGAAGGAAAAGTTCAGAGAATCTAGCCAGTTATTTTTTTCTTTGCTTTGAATTATAGGTTGTTTTAAACAGAATCTACTTTTCCTAAGACTCTTTGTTTAACCTCTTTTTCATTTTGATAAATATTTTGGGAGGGATAACTTCACATGTTGAAATTTTATATAAACTTCTACTGAACTTATTAAATCAAAACTTATTTAATATAAATCGGGCTTCTTCAAAAAATGATACATAAATTCTAACAATTTAGGCAAGGTGAATTCTTCAGAAAGTAGTGAAATAATTTTACTGTGAACCATTGAACTTCTAAAGAAGTTGTTTTTTCTCCTGTGCTTCTGCAGAGACATTTCTCTTACGTTACTCGTCTAGTAATGATTTAGTTAAGGCTCAAGAAAGAGTCTTTAAAGACACCGAGTGTTGAAGCCAACTTAGGGTCGTTTTAAAAGTTGTGATGCTTTAGCATCGTGTATGGTGTGGAATGATTAAACCATCCAAAAACCTTATCACATTACAAAATGCTTGCTTGCTGTTTAAAAGTGGCGCTTTGCCGTTTTCTGCTTAGAGCTTTTATGTATTTAACTTTTTAACACACTTTGTAAACCTTATTTCAGGAAGGGAGAACGAACAGAAATTAAATAACAACAAGATCCATTTAAGGAAAGTTTTGAAAAATAACCCCTCCCTCACGAAGGAAATAAGGAGCGTCTTGGAGCAGAGTTTGCTAGAGAAACTGGAAACCTTGGGGATTAATGCAGTAAGCTCATTCATTTCAGGAACGTTCGCTCGTTGTGTTGTATTTTGTTTTCTCAATAGGAAAGGATCAGAGAAGAGAAGAAGGCATGTCCGTTCTGTCCTTGTGCACTCACACTGTCCTGATGGCCCAGCTTGCATGGTTGGTTAGTCAGACTCACACACACACACACACACACACACACACACACACACACACACCCTCTCTGTGCATTCAGTCCTGGCACTCACAGCCTAGCACCACTAACCAGTCCCGTGCACTCATCCACAACCGCCCTCCCCCTTGTCCTACTGCACAGGGAGCTTCTCTTGAGGCCAGAATAATGTGTTACATGTCGGGGCGTCCCCTACCTCGCATGCAGCAGTAAGGACGAGAGATTGGCACAGTTTATGCTGACAAATGTTCATGAAATGCAGACCGTCCCAGGATAATAAGCTTCAAATTTTATTGCTTCAGGATATACGTGGAATTCCAAGCGATCACTTCAGTAGGGTGCTAAGAACTGTGGAATCAGCGAGACATGAACGAGAAAGACAAATACCCAACATTCAGCAAATTCGAGCATTCCTTGAACATGAGGTCAGCTGTAAAATTGAGGAGAGAACCTTCCTGCCCTCAGGTAAGCCCATTACTGGCTGCCATTTCATTTTTGCATGTAGGAACGACGTCCTATTGCCTTTTACACTTTTAAATGGTTTGCAAACTTTGGAACTTCGTTGGCAAGTCTAATACTGTTTGGACCATTATATGTTGCGTCTTGGGTTTTATTTTAATATTTAAAAATGCCTGGGGTGCCAGAGTGGCTCAGTGGGTTGAGCGTCTGACTCTTGGTTTCAGCTCCCATGTCGGGCTCCGTGCTCAGCAGGAGTCTGCTTGGGTGTTTTCGCTTCCTCTGCCCCTTCCTCCTCTCTCTCTCTCTCTAAAATAAATAAATCCTAAAAAAAAAAATGCCTGTCATGTGGACTCTACAGCCAAGAGCTTGTGGGTTTCAAGTGCCAGCGTAGACCGTAGTGTAGTATTTTCTTGTGCTTTTCACTCACTGCTCACGAAGGCAGTGGAGACTCACGAATGATGCCACTATTCCAGATAAGGACAGCGCTCCTCAGGTGGACACCCTCTCCAATGGAGAAATCCCCAAGGCAGTACAGCCTCCTCCCAGAAGCAGACAACTGGTTAGACAAAGACCTGTTTTTACTGATAAGACGTCTGCCCCAAAGTGAGTATTTTTGACCCTAAAACGTTTGTATTCATGTTTATCCCCGTCAGTTTGGGCTACTGTAACAAAATACCATAGACCGGGTGGCTTGAACAACAGAAAGCGATTTTCTCACACTTCCGGAGATTGGACGTCTGAAATCAGCATGCTGTCCAGTCGGGTTCTGGTGACAGCTTGCTTCCAGGCTGGGAGATGGCCACCTTCTCACTGTGTCCCCACGTGGCAGGGAGAGAGAGAGAGGTCTGATCCCTCTTCCTCTTTTTCAAAGAACACTAATCCCTTTATGGGGGCCCCACCCTCATGACCTCAAATAAACGTAATTACCTCCCAAAGGCCCAACCTCCGGAGAGCATCCCCGAGGGGTTAGGGCTTCAACATGTGCATTTTAGGGTGAGGCAGACATTTGACCCACAACAGTGTTTGACCCAGCAGAATTACGCTTACAGTTCCTACCAGCCTGTCATTGGTACCAGTGCATTTCTTGCTGCTTATCCCTCTTTAACAAATGTTCAATAGCAAAAAATCACCCATTCCACAGAAATTTGTATTAAATTACATTTTTCACTCGTGCAGTTTAGAAATCATTTTCTCTTGTGTTTTAGAATTAAGAAAAATATCATAGAAGATCATTTTCCCAGAAAGTCCTCAACTATTACGTGAGTACTTGGGAGTGGGGAGAGGGCGTTGAAAAAGGTCTTTCCCCTGAACATTTGTTTTGTTGTAAATTAGTATGTGCACTGCGATTAATTGAAACCCTAATTATTAAACATCACAATTAATTTGTTACCCCTATGTGACACGTCTTTGTTTCTTTCTTTATCAGACTTTCTGTAAGTCAGTAGTGCTTATCACCTTGTGGCCTCCACTAAGAAGTGGGACTGCTGCCCCGAGTCATTTCCATTATTCCCCTCCATGTTCCATAATTTTCAATAAGCATGATGAATTAAATGAACAGTGTTGGGGCACCTGGGTGGCACAGTTGTTAAGCGTCTGCCTTCGGCTTAGGGCATGATCCCGGCGTTCTGGGATCAAGTCCCACATCAGGCTTCTCCGCTAGGAGACTGATTCTTCCTCTCCCACTCCCCCTGCTTGTGTTCCCTCTCTCTGTCTCTATCAAATACATAAATAAAATCTTTAATAAATAAATAAATACATGAACGATGTTGTCTTTTAGTGGCTGGATCCTTAATAGTGTAGTCAGATGATATTGTGGTGCTCTTGTCCCTTGTTGAAGTCAATAATGGCCCTAGACCTTGCAGTCTTGGGCCCTCTTAGGATACTAAGGAAACTAGCTCGGTCACTCATGAACTGTGTGCCACTGATAGACTTGCTTATCTGTTTAGGCCTATTTTCTTATCTGTTCAATGGGATGTTGCTGCCTTTTCCACAGGACAGTTCTACAAATTAAGAATATATGAAAAGGGTTTGGGGTGCCTGGCTGGCTCAGTTGGTGGAACACACAGCTCTTGATCTCAGGTCATGAGTTCAAGCCCCACATTGGGCATGGAGCCTACTTAAAAAAAAAAAGTAAAATAAATAAAAATTAAAAGCTTTATATTTTAAAAAGAAGAAAAGAAAAGAGAAGAAAAGAAAAGGTCTTGGCCTTAGGGCTTGGCACTTAATGGGGACTTAATAAATTATAGGTACTTTATTATTATTAATTATAAGTAAAACTGATTTTATCATAACTGAATTTCATCATCAACTTTTTCTGGAGGTATTAATGCTATAAATATCTCTTCTTGAGACATTGTGCACATATAGTAGAGAAAATATATATAGTAGGGACAGTATAAACAGAACATAATAGAGACAAAATGATTTACCCTTCAAAAGCATTTTTCATGTTCAAAATCTCATAAGAGCCTTATTTCATGGGACATAATATGACTGAACATTGTCTGGAATTTAAGTGCTCAAAGAATATTCTTGAATGAACGAACACTGCTCTGAACGTCTATCTCACTTTATTTTTTAAATTTTTCTTTTTTAATTGTGGCTAAAAAGCCCTCACCCAACAGTTTCCAAGTGTACATAATAGTGTCAGCCATATGTGCATTATGCATAGACAATTCCCTTTTATTTTTTAAATTTTTTTTAATTAAAAAATTTTTTAATTTAAATTCTAGTTGGTTAACATACAGTGCAATATTGGTTTCAGGAGTAGAATCCAGTGATTCATCACCTCATACAACACCCAGTACTCATTGCGACAAGGGCCCTCCTTAATGCCCATCTCCCACCTAGCCCATCCCCCACCCACTTTAAAATGGGGTGCTAATTCATGTGATGAAGCAAATGGGATTGTGTATATAAAAGCACTTCATAAAGTGCAGTGTAGAGGTAAGTTATAAGTAACGACGCTATTTTAAAAGAGTAGTTTTATTACAGAAAAGATTTCTTTCCCCCCAAATCCCGAAGCGTGAAAACAGTGCCCCTGCTTGGCTTTTCCTTTGTTTAGGACCCCTCCGTTCAGTTCGGAGGAGGAGTTGGACGGTGAGGACCTCGTCCAGGCATGCACATCCCCAGACTTCCTTCCTGTGCCGTCCTCCAGAAGCAACAAGAGTAGCTTTGGAAAGAGCGTTGTCAGAAGTGACACTGACTGGACGGAGGGAAGTGACATTGAGGACTCCAGTATTTCTCCCAAGCCCACAGGTGAGCTCTGGTCTTTGAAAATCCTTCTGGAAATTTTGTTTAGGACAGTGGTTTGCAACTGCGGGCACCAAGCCCTGGGAGGAGGAGCTGGGAAAGTGCAAGGCGAGGGTGGGGCTAATCCAACAGCCACTGCTGCTTGAGGAAGATGCACAGGGCTTAGCAAGTAACTGGTGCTCAAGTGGAAGGAGAGGAAGGGGGGGGTGCCCGGCTGCATTCGTTTCCTAGGACGGTTGGAACAAATGTATTGTCTCCGGTCTCGAGCCAAAAGGCCAAAATCAAGGGTGGCAAGGTTGGTTCTTTGTGAGGGCCCCAAGGGAAAGATCTGGTCTAAGCTTCTGTCCTTGGCTCGTACATGACCGTCACCCTCCCCCGGTCATGCGTCTGTGTCCAAATTTCCCATTTTCGTAAGGGCACCAGTCATACTGGATTCGGGCCCACCTTAACGAACTCACTTTAATTTGATTACCTCTTTAAAGGCTTTATCTCCAAATAAGGTCACATTCTGAGATCCTGGGGTGAAAACATCGTATGAATAGGGAGGGATGCAATTCAACCCACACACTGGGTGTCGGTAAGAATGGCTGTTCTCTACACTGTGCTGCCCTGGGAGATGGGGCAAGTCCAAAGGAACGTAAGATCCAAGTGTGAGGCTGCTGACCATGTGCCGAAGAGAAGTGGGGGATCGAGGGTCATTTCTTAAAAAAGAAATTCGGGGGGGGGCACCTGGGTGGCACAGCGGTTAAGTGACTGCCTTCGACTCAGGGCGTGATCCCGGCGTTGTGGGATCGAACCCCACATCAGGCTCCTCTGCTATGAGCCTGCTTCTTCCTCTCCCACTCCCCCTGCTTGTGTTCCCTCTCTCGCTGGCTGTCTCCCTCTCTGTCAAATAAATAAATAAAATCCTTTAAAAAAAAAAAAAAAAAAAATTCTGTTTAATGTAGTTTAAAAATTATATATTTTAAACCTATCAGATACAATTTATTGTACTATATACAGTTTATATTCATGTTTATGTAATTATGTAAGATACAACTAATTCATTTTAAAATAATATTGGTTTGGAAAATACCCACATGAATATTCCAGTCCTACAGACTACCTCCCTGAAATTACAGTTTCTGACTACAGCTTGAAGGAGACCATCCTTCCTTAGACTTAAAAATGAACATTCTCTTGCTTCTGGTCTAGGGGATCATGATTTTTCTAAAAGGAATTATACATGTATTAATGTATCTTTTTTTTCAACTTCTACAATACATCAATTGATTTTAATTTAATAAATATGATTATTTGCAAAGCTTAGACTCTTCCCAAGTTGCTCGTTCAGGTTATTTTGGAATCGAAGAAAGATAACAATTTTTTTTTTTTTAACTGTACCTATCTTCTTCTGGTCACACAGGAACCTCCATTAAAACACTAACTGAAAAAGTTGAAAAGACGGTTTCAAATCACAGAAATGTGAATAAGCCAGTTGGTGGGATTAATGTTGCTGATACGTTCATCAAAAAAGACTTAAAAGAAGAACTAAAGGTGAAATCACTTTTGCTTGCTAAACATGCATAGAGAAATTCATCTTTTAACGAATATACCTTAATAATTGTACTTCTTGTAGTGAAATATAAAACAAATATAATTTAGGATAGCAGCGGTTGAGATTTGTACCATATCTTGTTTGCAGTATTATTGCATTTTTTTCCATTCCGTAGAGAATCAAAGATATTGGAATGACTGCGGGTAAGAACGCATCATGTGCTTTTCAGGATTTACAGGTTTTCAAACTCCTGTCACATGTCTGGCTGGACACGTGCAAGTATGAGATGGTTTGCACACGGATACTTGTGACTGGCTGGAACCTGGGGGGTGGGGGGGCTCAGCCCTGAGTCCGAGGCATGACCTGGCAGTAAGATAGGGACTTCTCAGGGTTTAGCCCTGCTTGGGAGCTGGAGAGGGTAGAGGAGAAATGCATCCGGGAGACAAGGTCAGAGCCCCAGCTCTCCTCCCGGGGTGGAGGAGAGGCCCTAGCACCTTCCGAGCAGTTCCAACCCCCAGGACATCGCAGTGCTTCTGTGCGTGGAGAGCTCCTGTGGTATGTCTGGCCGCAGCTCATCTGTGCTGACCGGGTCTTCAAGCAGTGCTCACTGTTTTCTTGGATTTAACACCTCTCCTGTGCATGTGTGGGCCCAGAGCATTTTGCCAAACTTCTCTCATTAGTTAGTGCCACTGGGGTCGTACAAGTCAAAAATGACAAAGTTGTCATTCAAGAGAAAGCCAACATGTCTTCCTTAGAAAGGGTGCGGGAGAAATGTGTGCTTCTTTCAGAGGGGCCTGGTGTGACCTCACCTGCAGTTCAATGTCAGATTATCCCAGAGGTAAGAGCTCCTGCTTGTGGAGCAGCCTGACTTTACTGCTACAGTGTAGCGTTTCTGGGATTTTCTAAATTCATGGCTGGTAGAGTAGGTAGGAAACATGGACATTTCCAAGGCAAGAAACAAAGAGGTGGCTCCGTCTGCCTACAAAACACAGATTTCCAAATCCGTTTCTTGGCCTTCCAGAAATGACCAGACGGGGAACCTCCGAGATTTGCCAGCTTCCGATCATGTGGTGTCAGCGGCTCAGTCTAGCCAACAAAATGACCAAGGGACACCAGCATGTGCTGCGTCTTTAAGAAATGCTCACTGCTGTCTGTGTGTTCCTTTCAGTGCGCAGATGTGGATGACGACGACTGGGACATATCATCCCTGGAGGAAGAAAGATCTCTGGGGAAGAAAACTGGGAGAGAACAGAAGGAACCTCTACCTGTGAAGAATGAGTCAAATTCTACTCAAGTGCCAAGTGCCTGGGGTGCATCTAATCATCTGAAGGGGCCAAAGGGAGAAGGTTCGCTGCTTGAGTGTTTTGAAGCTCAGTCCATTTTCCAGTTATTTGTTTCATCTTTAAGAATATCTAATGAAGCTATGTTAATATACCATCAGACAGAAACACTGTTGGTATAACAAATGTCTTGATGCTTTCACAAAACACACAATATTTGTTATATCATGTGCTTTGTGCACATTTATTCCTTTTGAAAGTCCTTTAATCTGTGTATATTTATTTAATTGGTACCTGATCTTTAGTCTTTAAATTTTAATATTATTTTTGGAAATGCCCATACAAATATTCTCTTCCCGCAGGTACCTCTCAGAAATTAAAATTTCTGATCTTACACCTGAATGGGGCCATTCTTCCGGCAGTCTTCCTGTATTAATCTGTTTACATGTTAAATGTTTCTCCCTATTTTCTTTGAAGAAAGATTTCTTTTGCAACATTGTAGCCAGTGGGATGAATTACAAATGAAACCAGGAGTTGACATTGTTCCTGGATGAGTCCTAGGGTCTGGCTAAGTCCAGTAACTTAATTTCAATATATTTCATTTTTAAAAGTATAAAATGTGATTTATTGTTTTTATCAAAGTAATTCTTGCACAGGGTGAAAGGTCGTCCAGAAGGGCTTGTCTGTGCCCCTCCCCCCAGCTGCAGGGCCTGTCCTCGGGTCTGTGTGGCGCCCCGAGACCCACCATATCTCTCAGTAGTATGTCAGACTAGTTTCCAGACTCACCAACTTTAGACATGAACTGTTGATGTCCTGCTAAGACAGATGGGGGTGTGGCTCATTTTCTGCACTCACAGCACCTCTCATGACCCCTGTTCGGTGTTTTCGTTTCCCCATCTGTAACTTTAAATTAATACGTGCAAACCTATCTGTCCTTCCCATTTTCCGCGGGATCTCTTGCCACCTCACTTTGTAAGGTGAGCCACTGCTGTGTCTGCCCTCCAAGTCACCTTTCCTCTCCTCCAGAACGTGAGCCTTGCCTTTACTTCCACCCGGTGCTGTCTAAAGTTTCAGTCTGACAGAACCCAAAGGCCCCGTGTATGGCACAGCGACTGTACGTGCACAGGGCTGAGAGGACGCTCCGATTACCTTTCCTTTCTCTTCTCCCCATGCAGGACTTCACACCCCTCCAAGAAAACAGGTCTAGAGGCAAACTGAAGTGGAATTCTCCACATTGTACTGTTTTAGTGGCTTAAGACACCTCTTAACTAACTTCATAGTGAAGCCCATCGGCCCTAGAAAACCCAAGTTTACCATTTCATTCCTCCCTGGCCTATTACACTCTTAGTCTCCTTTCTTTACACCTGTCACTCAGAGTCAGTAGCCACAACAGGATGTTACTGAGCACGGTGAAGAATCCTGACCCTGTGCTGAGCGCAGAGATGCTGAGTGGAAGCCTCTAGACAAGGGTCCCTGATGGCATCCTGGGGAAGTGGCCCTTCCGTGGTCGGATCACAGCCTGTGGGAGCTGGGGGCACGCGCATTAGCCAGCAGACCCGGACGCTGAGCGGTGAAGGACGGATTTTGACAGGCCTGTCTGATCACTGAAGCTCCTCTTCCTCCTTCTGTCTCTCCCTCCACAGGACTTCCAGATGAATCCAGCACACTGAAAAGCAGCTTGGTAACTGTGACCGACTGGAGCGACTCTTCAGATGTATAACCACAGCCTCAGAGAAGGTGAAGACGCCAACAGGATTCCAGGAATCTGCCCGCAAGATTCGAGCGCTCCTGCCTTAGTGTTTCCCGCAGTAACAGGGCAGCTCATTCAAGGAACACGCATCTAACAGCACCGAATTCAGTACCGACACACAAACATTGTCGACGGTATTTTGAAGCGTGTAGAGGTGTTTAAGACTTCTGCTGCCTAAAATTAATGTGTCATTTCAAGTTATAAAAAGTTTCTTCTTCAGAACGGTACTCTAGTCTTTACGTGTATTTTTTCAACTAATTTTTAAGTGGATTTTTTTTAAACTTATAGCAGGTTTTGGTTTGAATTAAAACTTTTTTTTTATATCTTTCTTATGTCCATTATCACACTGGAAGTGTTTTATTATAAAATTCTGTTAGTATGCTTAAAATTGAATTAGTGGAATCAGTGAAATCTTAAGATTAGGTTGGTTATTTTTCATATAGAAATAAGTTTAGAATTATAAAAATACAGCGAGGCCCATGTTAAATACATTTTCCAGAAGTACGTGTACCATACACTGCTTTGAGCCATTGTAAGCATGTTGTTACTAAACAATTATTTTGGAACGTTAAATACCATTTCTGCAGTATAATCTTTACCTTGGATATTTTATGAATAAAATGTAGCTGTTTTCAATGTCAATTAATTTATCAGAACACGAATAGAAAAAATTGAGTCATTACTGAATTCATATGTGTATGTAGATTTTTTTTTCACTTTTTTCAAATGCCCAACCCATGTTATAAAATACCTCAAAACTAGTTAGTTCTGTTCTTAACAATTGTCAATGGTCAGAAAGTTCATATAAACTGTTTTTTTGCATTTTTTTAATACTTTGTGGTACTATCTGTACTCTGTTTCCCCCAAAAAAAGTAACATTTTAACTAAGGGTCTGTTGGGTTTTGGATCTCTTTTCAATTTGCCAACCTTTCAAGTAAAGCCCTCCCTTACATCAATCATTGTGACTGTGGCTGAGTTATTAAGGATGAGTTCTGAGCTAAACTTGGGGGGGTTAGACTTGCTCTGTTAGCTGTGCCACAGGACACCCTGATCTGAAGTCACAACAATTTAGGTGTCTGCCCCTCCCCCTTCCTTCCCCAAGGGTCCTTCTCACTTTTCCAGTTGCACCCTTTTAAGCACTTCCCGCAGGGGCCATTCTATGGAAACACACTCACTTTCTATGTAAGAGCTCTAATAAATGCCAAATCAAATTTCCATATAGGAGGACAGAGATAAGCAGCACACCAAAGCCACACTGTGCCTAAGAACGCACATGGGCCACTCTGCTCATTCGGTCACTTTTTCAACAGGTATTTATTGAACGATGTGGGTCTATTTTGCTTTTTTTTTTTTTTAGGATTTTATGTATTTATTTGAGAGAGAGAGTGAGTGAGTGAGAGAGTGAGTGAGCGAGCGAGAGCGAGCGCACAAGCAGGGGGAGGGGAGAGGGAGAAGCAGTCTCCCTGCTGAGCGGAGAGCCCGACTGACTCGGGACCCAATCCCAGGACCCTGAGATCACGACCCAAGCCAAAGGCAGACGCCCAACTGACTGAGCCACCCAGGTGCCCCTATTTTGCGTTGTCATTAGTTCATTTCATCAGAACAACTTTGTGACACAGAGATAATCATAATCCTCATGCTGAAGATGTAACAAATGCAGAATTATTAAGTAACTTGCCCAAAGCCCTACAACTAGAAAGTGATAAGAGCAGGCTTTCCCCCAGTCTCTAAGCTCCCCGTCTTCACTCCTGATGGAAATCCGGGGTGGGGGGCGGGGGGGGGATGAACTTCTGCTACACAAACCCAGTATTTAAATAAGTCACATCTATGTTGTAAAAGCCACTCCTTTTAGTCCTCTCTTTATCCTGCCGCGCTGTCCTTGGACACTACCGTAGTTCGTTAGATTTTCTTTGGACCCTGTGTTTCCCCTCACTGATGGGAAGCTCACGTGTTTGTGGTTCCCGACAGAGCTTTCTGTCCTTTCACGCCCCCATCCTCTCCCTAAATTCTTCAGGAGCTGGAACACTTCAGTACAATCTAAACATTACCTTCACCAGCACAGCTCTGAACTAAAAAACTTGGTTTTAAACACACACCTGTAACATCCTCTCCCCACACTGGCCTGCAGCACCTAACCCCTCCCTTGTAGCTTTCAGTTCATTTATATCCCTAGAGGAGATATTTATACATATTATATATATAGTATATACTTCTATACTCATTTATTTTATTTTTTATATTTTATACATTACATATTTATGTTTTATATATTTTTACATATTATATATGTATCTATATAATATATATATAATTTTTTTAGTAACAAACTTGTTTATTTCCTCTTCTTCCCATTGAGCATCTCCAAATAATGTGATTTTCCCTCTCAAGTCTTCCACGCCTTTCAGAGATCACTGGGACAACTTACATGCCTTGAAAAATGGTAAGTCTCTCCATTACCCAGCTTGGTTGTGCACACAGGGCCCGAGAGACACACGGGAACTCACCCATCGGTCGTGAGCAAGGCAGGTGCCACGCAGGCTCTGGGACCTTCCTCAGCTGGCTCCAAAGTCAGCCATGAGCAGCATCTCTGGCCAGGCTCGTGCTGACGCTCCAGCCCAGAATCTGCTTTCTGCATCAGAGAAGCCTAAGCAGTTATTTAAGGCGGATGTGCCAGGCAATGTCTTGGCCCCATTAGCCCTTCCTTGAGCTGTCACTGAGAATCACAGTGGCGACGAACAGGTGTAAAAAACCGGAAGTCATCGCGACACAGCCAGTAACCTGTCCGTTCAACCCACACATCTTTTGAGGAACAGTCTCAGATTGCCCCCACACTGTTCACAAGACACCACTCCTTACACAGCTTCCGTTTAATATATGAAGGAAAAGAAACAAGGCACGGGGACAAAGAATGCCGAGTCTGAATGATCAAGGAGGCTCCATTACAAATACTTGATCCCTTGGTGCTAAAAACTTCCCATGTTCTATAAATGTATAAAATATATACAAATACTGTAAATAACCTGTTTATTTTTTTTCATAGAAAGCCACAACAGAAAATGATTAGAACATTTACATCCATACAATCAGCAAATTCTCCAAATTCATGTTTTAAAAATAGTTTAGAGTGTGAATTAGAGGAGGGCGCTGAAGGGGGGGATCATTTGGTGAACAGTTCACTTTTATAATAACTCAAGACAGCTTGCGGCAGTGCTCTTTTCAGACGTAAGCGTTTTTATCAAACTGTTTTGAAGGGTTCGTGGTTTTAAAATCTCCTTCTGCGCCATGATACTTTGTCCGAGAAGACAGGACAGACGTGGCCCCATTGTATGCGTATCCCATTCTGCAAGGCAAAACAGTGTGGTGGATCCCACTGTACACAGAGGACAGAAACCATTACCCCCTGCTTCTGTCCCAGCGAAGTTTCAGACTTCCCCTGCTTGCTGTTAGTGAGCTTTCTCTCTTCTCTCTTGGCGCCACCGCCTCCCCCCAAATATCTCACTGTCATTTCTGAACAGTTAGTGCATCAGTGCGAATCTCAGCAGAAGAAATTCGTGGCTTTTTCACCTGTTCAGTTTTTCTCTTTTAAAACTCATCTTCCTGAGCCCCGGGGGACCATAGTGACCTTCATCAGGAATTTCTGCCTACGTGAAAACGATGAGGCCACGGTGAAGAATGTGCCCCCCAGTAAGCAGAAAGCTCACAGAAATGGCTCTGGAATGTAAGAAGGATGAGCCCTGTTTTTTGAAATTAACTTTAACTATATATTTATTCTGTTCGCTGTATTTATTTTAAGATTACGTTCACTATATATTCCCGACTTTGACCAATTCTAGTGTTCTGACGTTTCTAAGAATTGTGTGAATGATCTGTAATTTGCCCCACCTGTGATAATTTTCACAGGTCATTTTTATCTCTTTCTCATACCTGGGAGGTTTGTGGTTGTCAGATATTGAAAAGCAAAATATGACACCGCCGATTATGCAGAGTGACGCTCCTGCCCATCCAATAAACAGAGCAGCTCCTAATTCGTACCTGTGAGGACGGATTGCACAAGCGTTACGGCTTTCTCATTTCGGGAGTAAACAGTATTTAAGACCAACGAGCCAACATGTGCCACATGCTCATTGTAAACGTTTGCTACTGAAGCTTACACGGGAATAATAACACCTTGTATCTGTATAGTGCTTTCAACTTTACTCAACGTGTTTTTCTAGCCATCACTTGATTATACCCCTGACTTCCCGAAAGGAAGAAGCAGCGATCCCCGCAGGCAAAACAGAAGCAAAGCCCGCTGAGAAGCCCAGGCCTCCCCGCTCAGCCGGTATCTTTCCTCTGGGCCCTGTCCGAAGCTCACAGTTTGTTCCATCATTTAGTCCGCCGCACAGGGTAAATGACTTAGCAGACTCCAGCTAGAAAATGGCAGGTTGCCTCTGCTTTCAGTTTAATTCAATTCAATAAACATTTATTTGCAAATCATGTATGAGGTGTTGAAGGATGGCAGAATATGCCACCCCCAAATAGGCCGCTTGGGCACGAGGATTATTTTGAGCTGAAGGCAACAACGGAGAAGCTGATACAAGAAAAGCTCTCTGCCCCTCCCCATTTGCCTTAAAGCAGGACATCAGTTTATAAAGATGTGTCCCCCCACCCCCGGCCTACCAGGAAGGACAAAAGTTAATCACCAGAGACAACAGTACACCGAGGGGGGGGCACACAAAGGGCACCAGGGGGATGGATCTTCGTAACAACCTTGACTAACCTGCCCTATCTTCCATTAGTTTCCCCACAGACCTGCCTTCCCACAATTTGCCATCCCAGAAGCTCAAAGTCCTTTTCTCTGGTCTTGTCACCTCTCTCTGAGCTTACTGTTCTTTTACGTAGATGCCGTATAAGCCCAAGTTCTAACTGGCCCTTTGAGTTACTCATCACTGGGTACTCCTACGTATCTCCACGCTGCGCATGTTAACCAACTCTGTTTTTCTCCTGTTAATATCTTCTTTTGTCTGATATATAGGGGCCCAGCTGAGAACCCAGTAGAGCAGAGGGGGAAAAAAGTTAAGTTTTTCCTCCTCTCCAGGGCCTGTAAAAAGTCAGTGCTACACACAGCGCTACCTTGCTTATCACCACAATCTGGTGGGAGATAAACACAAAAAACATCATTTAGTGATAGATGGCTATCTGGCTCTCCACAGTACTCTGCAGATACAGAGCTTGCACGTTGAACCACTAGGGAGAGCTTCACAAGACACACAAGACAGCTTCTACTTTGGGGCGGTGCCCGCTCAGAGGTACAAATAATGCTACAGAGAACAAAAAAGGAGATCACTTTTTGCTGCGGAGGACTAGAGGAAATCTTTTCAGGAGAGGAGCACTCACCCAGAAAAACAAATAAGGAATGACAAACTTATACCGAAATGTCAGGGCTGTGTGTTTTCATGTTTGCCTATCCTTCTTGTGAAGAATAGGTTGTTGTTTTTTTTTTTTTAATAAAGAAGTGATTCTCAAGATTTTTTGGCCCGTACATTTCCATCGCAAGGCAAATGGATGCTACCCCCAACCTAATGGGGATAAAATGAAGTCCGAGTGGGAGGGGTCTCTTTTGGTCACGCAGATCCACAGAAGAGCTGAGACAGGAAAGTCAGAGGTGAGGGTGAAGGGGCAAGGCAGGGCCAACGCTGGCTCCCTGCTCAGCCTGTGCCCTGAGTCAGGCACAGGGGCAGGCTTAGGTCTCGGGGCCATATTGCACCGGGGAGAGCAGCGGGCACGTCCTGCCTGGGCCCATCCTGAGTTTTGCCTCGTCTGTTTCTACATGCCACATCACTGGCTGAACTCCTGACTGGGCATGGGTAAGCTCTCTGGTGTGACCTGAGTCACAGCAGTAATGGAAGAGCGGCCCCGCCTGCCAGCTGGGGGAAGCTAGAAGCAACACTCACAGAAGGTTAGGAATGTACAGTGCACTCGCTCACTTGCACATCTGGCTACAGTGGCAATTTCCAGCCTGCGTGTGCAGTTGGGAAGAGGTGATGTACGTGATGTATGCTGCCCCGGGCTCCCTTCTTTTCTGGGAAACCCAGGTGGTCGCTGAAGCCAGGAGCAGCCGCAGCAGAACAACTAGGGGTGAGCACTTCATCCTGCACTGGAGCACTAACTGTGTTCTGGAAACCAAGAAATTCTCCAAGTGCTCTGATCAGGGGCGACGGCAGAAACAGGAGATTGCTGCAAAACGGAACAAAACACCTTCGGTCTGCACACAAAAACTGGCCCCAAAGGACTCGGGAGCACCCATGAAAAAGAGCTGCCCAGACCCCGCCAGTGAAATTCACAGTTCTGTAAGAGATGCCTTCATTAGATGATATCCTAAATGTCCACAATCAGCCCTTTTATGATGCTTGAACGCAATCATGCATATGAAACAAGCAGGGTGCCTCCCAGTTGTTAGGTTCAGGTCATCTGACCCCTTTAAAACATCTGCAAGTCCTAGGGAGCCTGGGGGGCACAGTCGGTCCAGTGTCTGACTCCTGGTTTCAGCTCAGGTCATGGCTTCAAGGTCATGAGACTGAGCCCCACGTCAGGCTCTTTGCTCGAAGTGGTCTGCTTGAGATTCTTTCCCTCCCCCTCTCCCTCCCCTTTTGCCCCTCCTTGCGTGCATACACACTCTCTCTCAGAATAGGTAAAATCTTAAAACAAAGAAACAAAAATTTGCAAGTCCTACGGTAATAAGCTGGCACCAAATGCCCACTGTCGTGCTGTCCCTGCAAAGACAGCCAGAAGTGAGCACACTGAACATCTCTACTTGGAGGACATTATCGGGGGATTACTGTTTAATGACACGTTCTGTTTTTCTCTATTTTTGTCCTCCTAGAGTTCAGGCTGGAAACGATGCCTTCGTATTACGCTTCGTGTAAATACCCCCAGAAGCAACAGTCTGAGGTGTGTCTTAAAAAATATTTAGCTTTCTAAAATAGGATTCCAGTGCTGGGTACCACAGTTGATTAAAAATAAGCTTCTAATTATTAATAGTGGCCAGTCAAGGGTGACGGTGATAGAAATCATAAAGCACGGCTCAGCACTGTGAATTCACTCAAAGGAGCATGCAAACATGTACACGGTGTCGTCACAAGTCAGAGGATAAATTACTCAGGCAGACCAAATGTCGTGATGTGTGTCTTTATATTCATTTAAGCTCATCTAGAAACTTTCTGAGGAATCATGAGTTTGTCTTATATTAAAAACTGGTTCATGTATTCCTATTTTTAAATATATTTTCATTTTTAAGTCAGGAAATAATAGAGTCCATTCCAAGAAAAATATCATTTCCATTTGAGTTCCTTGTGAATTCTGTCCAGGGACAAACAATAAATAGTACCAGCTTAGAGCTGAAGTCTTTAAGACTACACTGTGTCTACACTAGTAATTTTTAACAAGCTGGCTCTTGTGACTTGGTTCTTTCTCTTGCAGAGACTTTTTCTTCTTCATTCTGTGGAAAGACACGTAGAGCTGACTTACTCAGCAGGGACTCAAATTCACACCTATCAGCGTGCGAGATCTGGCAAAAACTGGCTGGTACTCTGAAAGACGGGATTGACAGAGAGAGCAACATAATAACCACTCAAGTTTGTTCCAGAACATGCCTCCTTTGACACTCACTGTGAAGCTTAGTGTCTGCTGGAAATTTCATCTTTTTGGTGATGCTCAGAAGCTGACTTCAGCATCTCAGAAGATCGCCAAATTTCAGATGCTCTGTTACAAGTCTGTCTTTCCTTAACAAGAGCCTCCTGGCCCCAGACCAGCTTCCCCACTCAGAGCATGCCCTCTTTATCGGGCTCTTTTGATCGCCGATGTGTTTTCATTATTCTGAAAAGCTATAAATCTGCTTAGCACCAGACAGATCCATGATTGTCAGGGTGAGGACAGAACTTCGGTTCGTGGATCAAAACATCGTTTTTAGAGTACCTCAAATAATCCACTCAGATGATAGGACTAATCAGAAGCTGCCTGACTTCAATTCACTTATGTCATTGAAAATAAATTTAGTAAATACGGGAAAACTTTACTTCTATACAGAGAATTGAAAACACAGATTAATTGCTTAAAAATTCTCCCCAAAAGAACCATAAAGATCGAACACATTCAAATGTCCTCTGCGCTGCTGGGTGAAATTATTTGCAGCCACTTGGCTGTGCCCGAGGCCCTAGAGAACCAGTACCACACCCGGGGTCCTTAATTCTGATCATCTCACACCTCGACTCATATTTTAGCCCCGTAACCTTCATGGTAATCCAGAGGCATGGATGGAGAACAGCTCTTATTTGCACCTAATCTTTCCATCTTCCTTGCATCCCAACCCTTGTTGTGACTTATTTGCCATCCACAGGGAGCTTGTGTAGCCTACTCAGGTCACCACCCCAGACACGACATGCCAGGCATTGTGTCCATCCTGGGTTTCGAGGTAGACGACAGAGACAGAGCTGTGCTCTCAAGGATCTCAGAGTCTAGCGGGGATAGGCAGATATTAAGCAAATAACGGCTACAAAGTGGAATGAAATTTAACAGCCTCATCAGAAGAGCACGTTTTTGCCCAGTAAACATTATCTGTTCTCCCAGATCCACAGAGATGTGGTCCAAATAATTGCCCACAACAAGAGTGACTATTTATTAATGGCAGCTCACTGTACTAGGATTTGTGTGTGTGTGTGTGTGTGTGTGTCGAGATTTCTTCCTTTGTGTAACGACTTTCGATCTTCATTATAATCCCGAGAGACAGGTATCGCTATCCCATTTTACAAATAAGGAAACTGAAGCTCGGGGAAATTAAACCAAGCCCCAGGCCTCCGATCGGTGAACAGTAAAACCAGGATTTAAAGCCCAGAACTGTGATTCCAAACCTCAAGATCTTCACCACCACTCCTCCTTCCCTTTATGTATACTTTAGCTAAATAAAGGTTTTTATCAATCAGAAAATACAATCAGCGCAATGGACTTTTTTAGTTGTCATTTCAGAGAGAAGGGTGTTTCCTCTCGCTCTGGCTCAGTGCCTTCTCCATGGCCCAGGAGCTCCAGGGTATGGAATTTCTTCTGAATTCCCCTCAGGCTGTCTTCTCACCCGGCACAAAAAGAGGTGAGTGTAGTAAAGAAAATCAGGGCATGTTGGACTGGAAAAAAAAAAAAAAATGCAGCGGCCCCATAAACGCCACAAAAACTGGGTAGCGAAGGAAGAAAAAAAGTCTCCTCCTTTAAGACCCTCCCGGAGGACTGAAGTGACCTTGCTGAAGGTCACAGCGCTGGGGGCCAGGCCTTCGACATCCAAGACTATTTCTTCCAACATATTGTCGTCCTCATTTTCACCAAGAGTGGTAGCAGCCAAAATAAATACTCCAGTTACCTGAGACAATTCTCTCTCTCTCTCAAGTTTTAAGTTTAGAAAGTATACCACATACTATCAATGTAAATACTTTTAAATTGAATTCCACTGGTATGCCACTCTTTTAAAGATGACTACCTACGTAAACATTCTCCAACTCACAGGCTTATATAATCCAAGGTCTGTATAAGTGCATGAACAGATTTTATATTAAACAAGTATTCTAACAGGTATGGTACACAAACACACACCCCCTCCGCCATCATTCCACACTCTTCTTCCGGGGGCCCAGCTACTGGGACGGGCTGTGGAGTGCCCGCCCAGCCTGTGCGCCTCCCCGTCTTGCTCCCAGTCTAGGGGTTTCCTTCCACAAACCCCTCAGCGAACAGCTCTCTCCCACTGCCTGCAAGGTGCCACAGGATTCCTCCTGCACGCCCTCCCAGGAGGCTTACAAAGAAGGAGCAGGGGCCTCCCAAATGCCGGCTAAAGTAGGATGGGGTAACTCAAATAACGAGCACCCACTTAAAT
This sequence comes from Ailuropoda melanoleuca, assembly GCF_002007445.2. Classification (NCBI taxonomy): domain Eukaryota; kingdom Metazoa; phylum Chordata; class Mammalia; order Carnivora; family Ursidae; genus Ailuropoda; species Ailuropoda melanoleuca. The sequence goes on along the minus strand of NC_048224.1, from coordinate 126,261,183 downwards.
ATGGAAACTTCATGGAGAAGTCTCACATTAGGAAACCCAAAATACTGATTTTTTTGTTGGTACCCATTCTAAACCGTTCTGCAGCCAGATTAAAACAGACATGCATGCATGATCTTTCTGTGTGTGATGATTTATCAGCAAGGTCGTTCAGAATCCTACAAGCAGCGTATGTTAATAACAGGTAACACTCACTGGGCACCCACCACATGCTGCTGTGGTGAATATATGTTACAGTCTTCGGTCCTCTTCACATGGAGAAGTAGGAGTCCTGGCACTCTTATCCAGACAGACAAACTGCATCTCGCTCAAGGTCCCAGAGGAGCAAGGATGAGGCCAGGAGCCGAGCCGAGATCTAACTCTGAAACCTGCCTCTCAGCCTATCTGCCGCCATCCCCTCCAACGGCCTGTAAAGTACACAGTGAGTATCTCTACAGAAGTCCAATTCTTGCCAAGTGTTCAGGGAAATTAAAAAAAAAATCCACAGTGTAATTTAATATAATATTAGCCAAAGCAACTTACAATCTAAAGGAAGTATCTCCTGTCCCTAAAGCTTCATAGTTCAACTCAAAAACAAATCTGTTGGGACGCCTGGGTGGCTCAGTTGGCTAAAGCATCTGTCTTTGGTTCAGGTCACGATCCCAGATGGGGAGCCTGCTTCTCCCTCGGCTTGCCACTCCCCCTTGCTTGTGTCCCCCTCCCCTCTGACAAATAAATAAAATCTTTAAAAAAACAAAAACAAAAAAAACCCCAAATCTGTTGTTGGGCCGTGTCCCAGCCATTGAGCTCCACACATATGGACAGCTGGGGGGTTTCCTGGGCTTTCTTTGATTTCAAGTGAGAAATGAGGTGCTGAGTCCTCACACTCAGGGTAGGCTCGGTAACAAGTTTGCGCACACACTGTGAAGTCTGCAGAGTGGACCCCGCAGGGGGGGCTGTGCTTCCAGACAGGAAATTACTGAACCAATCGGTGCTGCCTGGAGCCCGAGGGCATGGGCCGCACTGCGGAGCGCAGGTCAAGAATCCGCATGTGCAGGGGGGGTGTGCGTATTTGTTTGTGTTGAGACAAAAATATACAGATGAACTTGCAGCCAAACGCCTGGGTCCATTAAAAGTGTATCCCACATTTTATCCAGAACGCTCCACAGGCTGCCTGAAAGCATTTCAGAGTCAACCAGGGGTTGGGGGAGAAGTACGTAGGACGGGGCTCACAAGAAGGGTCTCTAGAGTGTCTATGCATTTGACAGTTTCAAGCAGTTGCACGTCTCTAACTCAATGCTACCACCGAGGTGATCAGAAAGAAAGAAGAAATTACTCAAGCCTTATTTCTTTCAAATGGTTCCATGCTAGGTCCCTTTCAAACCTGCCTTCTCTTTGCGAGCCTACGTCTTACCACGGTGATCATTTCAATGCCCCCAACATTTCAAGATCCATCTCTCTGTGGCCAACCTCAATACACTACGTAAAGTAATGAACTGCACATTCAGGTACCCTGCGTAAGGGTCAGTATCCTTAAGAATCAGAGTTAACATTTACTGAGTCCTTACTACGTGTGATGCACGGTTCTAAACCACTATTTATTTATCATCCCCACGGTACAGATGAGGAACACAGGACCCAGAAAAGATAAGGAACTTCTTCGAGGTTACACAACAAGTGGCAGAGCTGGGGTTTACTCCCAGGCAGCCAGGAGGTACGAGATCCTGGATCTCACTCAGAAACAGTACGTGTATACTGTCCCCGCTCCCTTCAGCCTATCTCCACAAGCGTACTCAGTCTTTCCACTCCAGGAGAGATGCAGACAGACAGACAGATATACACCATGGCTGACAGACCATCCTTGCTGCAAATGTCGTGGCGTGTGGGCTAGGCACAAGAGATTCCCACATCAGCAAGCTGTGGTCTCTGCTTGGAGGTGCTCCTGGTCAGGCCTGGGAGCGGGAGCAGTAGTGTGTGTGACAGACAGGACCACGCAGGGGGCACCTCCCCCAGAACGCACCACGTCCTGCAGGGTAAGCAGGAGTTAGCCAGTATGTGAGCAGGAGAGGGGAGTGGGGGAAGCAGAGTCACCAGAAAGCATGGCTAACTGGCAGGAATGGCGACTTCAATGTGCCAGTCGCTAAAAACAAAATAGTTGCCAGGCACTTGGTGTCCCAGCATGTTTTTAAGTCATGCTAGCCTCACAGAAGCATCAGAGCCATCGTGGTGATGTGAAGTGGCCTGGGCCACCACTGAACGCAGTGAAGGCACAGAACAGACCTTCTTAATGTTTAACCGCCAGATTGTTTTGCTCTTAATATCTGGCACATCTATGAACCCCTGATCCAAGAATCTGTGCGCTGTTTACCAACATGAATTCACTCTCCAAATAATCTCATGAGTGGAGTAAGCTTAAGTAAACAACCACCCATAATTCATTAAATTATAATAAGGACAAAAGAGAGAAGTCAAATATCTTGGCAAGGTCACGTAGTGAGATCGATATTCCTTTCAGTTTCACCCAGGAAAATGTGTAATTTAGAAAGGTATTCCCTGAATTATCCCTTGTTCGTTGAACTGGACAGATAACAAGAAGGAGAGAATTTATCAGAGAATGGACAGCTGTTTATTTCTAACGACTAAATAACCACAACGGTGAAAACACTTTACCTGAGTAAAGCTTAAATCCTAAAGTGAAAACTAAGTATATGCCAGGAATGAGTGCTAGAGATAAATACATCTATGGTTTTAAAATACTCTGAAAATAACAGAAAAGCCTGGAGGATAAGGCCCAAATGTGAGACTGTCTGAGCCAAAACATTCACAATAAATCTCATATACTAAAAGAGAGTAAATCTAAGATTACAACGCCCTGTTTCCTCAATTAGGGCAATTGGTTCAATGCTCCAAACTTGCACGGATTTGAAAAGAAGTTTCCTTGTGTCAATAAATTCTTACTTGGAACAGTTTATTTAAGAAAACAAATAAAGACCTTTAGGAAGTTCGTGGTTTGGACAACAAAGTGGGGGTGGGAATAACTGAATTAAATTTCATCCCCCCGGTAGGGTGAATCATGCTAGGGGGTACCGGTTACCATAAACTTGCAGGAAGGTAGATTTTTTTGGATTTGGTCGGTCTTTGTTTAATAACAAGGAGGAAGTTAGTTTGCAATAGCCCAAAGGAAAAGTTGGGAAATCGTTTTGAAGGCTTTGCACGAGCCCATCCTACAGTCATGAAACATGATCACAACCTGAATGAAAGCAAAGAAGCAAAACAAAAGCGAACAAAATGGGGAAATGGCAGAACGTGACCACAGTCAGATGTAACTCTCTAAAGAACTGCAATTGTGTCAAGTGACCATAGCCTGGGAGAAAGAAATCCCCAAACAGCTGGAGGGAGAGGAAGGGTTTCAGAATACAGAGCCACTGAGCAGACAGCAGGATGCTGTTCCAGTGGCTCTGGCCTCGACCTTTACTCTGGCTACACTCGAAGCCACTCATTTTTTTCTCACCACTAATGTGCCTACTGAGCTCCTTGCACGTAGTAGGAATGGCATAGGAGCTTTGTTAATGAGCTTAGTCATGCGTTTCTAACTTAGACCACCAAGGTGGGCCTCACATAGGAATATCCCGGAAATCCACAGAGAAGATTCAATTAATATAGCACAGAATCTTAAGAAAAACAAAACAACAACAACAGAACTAGGTTCTGAGTCCAGACCGTCTTCCAGTGCATTTGAGGGCTCGGGTGTGGGACAGCTACAATTTGCTCACCCGAGATAGAAGCTAGAGCGCAGCTGTTTTCACTGCCTTCCTAACGGCCAAAGGCACGCACGCCTGGGCCTCAGCCGAGCCTTCCAGGGCTGCAAGGAGAGAGGTCACTTGGTGGTAGCCGGTTTTAGGAAGAGGGGTATGGGATAAGGATGGGAAGAAAAGAGTGAGTGTGCCTTCTTTCTCTCCCCTCTCCTCTCCCCAGTGGGCTGAGACAACAGAAAGCTTTCTCTAATCCTGAAGGGACCAGCTCTACAGAGAAGAATTTCACTCACCAGGCATGATGGTAGGCAAATAAGACAGCGAGATGGAGTGCATGTTTTCTGACCTCAAGTAACTTACTCTCACCAAAGAAAGTCAGAACCTTCCTGCAGCTGTACCCTCCAACTCCCAGCCCACCTAGTGCTGCCCTGACTTCAACCTTGATTCTCCAACACATCCCTAAGTTCATGCACAAACTAAGTCACCGGTGACTGAACGCTAGTAAATCCCAGCTGAGACCAAATCAAAATCTTGCTTTAAAGATTCTGCTTTACGACCTATGAAATTAGTTCGTGTTGTGCGGATGGCCAATTTCTAGCTTCTAAATCTTTCTAATTTTCAGCTGTCTGCTACTAAAGGTGTTGATAAAAGGAAAATAGATGAAGCCAAGTGAGTTGATTTGCTGACTTTTAGAGTAAGGGGGTTGTTTCAAGGAGGCCTGTGAATTCCTGAAGATGTCACCTGTCACCTTTATGCCTCTTTTCTACCATGATGGGTAATTAGAATCTGATCACATTTACAACTCTCAGGCCTTGAAAATTCCTTCATCCAAAAGGATTTTATACCTTTGTGCAAGGCACTGCCAGAGATACGGACGTGAGTGAGCTCTTATCTCAAGGAGCTAACGTGTTCTCGATATGCAGAGGTTTTAATTCATAAAGTTTATATTTTCTCTCAGTGTGTTGTGTGAAGGGCCTGTTATTTGTAAATATTACCAATTTACAAGCCCTGCTGCTTTTCAAAAGTGCCTCACTCTTGTGTTTTTAATTACACAGGTAAATTGCTAAATTGCAGGTGTTATATTTTTAAGTCACTTCAGCAACGAGCTAATAAAAACATCTATAAAGATAAGCCACGTCTTAAATACTACACACAATTTAAAAAGCAATCTTAATAATACCTGACACAATCCAGTAATAGGGAACATGGTGTTTCCTCTCTTCTAATCAGTTCTAAGCATATATATACACACACTCTCCGAATTCCCACATTAACCCGATGAGCAGAGTGCTATTATGATCCTGATTTTACAGATGAGAATGTAGACAGAGCAGACACAGGTAGGGAGAGGAATGCCGACAGGTCATTAGGGGGAATGGGAGAGTTCAATGTTGCACCAAGAATGTGGAAATGAGGAAAACCTCTCAGAGTCTATAATCACTGAACTGAGTTTAACCAAAATCTGAAAGAAAATCAGAAATTCCAATGACACCAAACTGAATTAGGTGACTGAGAATATAGGAAGCACTGGAAAAAAAAAATCACACAAAGGACAGGCTTAAGTTACAGGGCACATATGAATTAGCCTTGACCTTTTGAGGAAAGACGAAAATGATTTTTAAGATTCTGACGAAGATATCCTTAATAATGGTCAGGAAAATAAAGAAATAAAGACAGAAATGTAGAACACATAATCCAGAGAAATGAGCAATGTCTTGAATAAAATAAACCATGAGAAATTCAGTTTTGTCATATATTTAGGATCTGAAATAAAAATGTATCATATAATGAAAATTATATTTCATTGGAATATCATTAACATGCTTCCTATCTTCGGGAGCACGGTCTCAGTTTTCGTCTCAATGTCTGGTGTCAAGTACACCTGTACAAATCTCATTATCAAACATTAGTTAGGAGAAAACATATAAATCAACACATTTTTCCAACATAGGCAGGGGAGTAAAAATTATACTGGGGTCTAAAACAGTTATTTTTGTTTCCCATTTAATAAAATTTAAAATAGTTTTTAAAAACGTACAAAAGAACCTCCGGAGATGAAAAATATATACAGCATATATGGTCACAAAAATTATGCAATTGAGCATTATAAACCATGCGTCTTAGATCAAGCATGCCTGGTTTGAGTCCTAGTCCAATCAGACGGTACTGGTTTAGTCCAGGTTCCCTTGCGCACATTAACTGCACACATTCAAAAAAGGTCACACCAAGAGAACCTACTTTCTAAGGCTGTTGCAAGAATAAAATAAAACGAAAGAAGAAAGAAGAATATTTGCAATGCTCTGCTTGATACATGGTAGGGTCTCAACATGTATTAGCTACTATTATCATTACATTTCATTATATAAGCATCTATTATTAATGAATAGAAGATACTAGAGACAGAAGTAAAAAAATCAGTTCCCTGAAGATTCTTAAATCCACCGGAAAAAAGGAATGCATACCTGACCAGCAATTTTAGTGACTACTTTTTAAAAATGCTGTAACACTTGACCTGAAGACTGAAAGAGCATCACCAGCCCGCCTGCTCGCTCTCCACAATCTTACAGATGTGGCTTTCTACAGAGGCACGTGCGTATATCTCGTGGAAGACAAAATACTGCATGGATTATTATTTCTAATTTGGTATCCCTGGGGTTTTCCCAAGGCAAAGAAATAAGCCCAGGGAAACTATAAAGAGCAATAGCCCACAGGGAAAAAACCACCACCTCCAACAAAGGCATCTGTAAATGCCGAAGCATTCACCTGCAGCCCCGCCCAGTCACATCTGGGGGCCGTCTGTGCTGCTACGTGAGCATTTCTTAAAAGCCCTGCATCGCCTACAGTTGTTTTTTTTTAAAATAAAGGTTTATTAGGCGGAGCTTGTCAAGGAGCTACTTTAAAAGGCTAACTAAAAATGAAAAAACTGATCCTTCGTTTACAGATCTCTAATCTTCAGGAGCATGGTCGCAGTTCCCACGTCAGTGTTCGAACCATGATGGACCCCGGTCCCGACACCAGCAGCTGCACGGATCAATCTGGATGGACATCAGTCGAGGCCAGCTCTCCATTTCCTGTTATCACACAGCACCGTCTTTCCTCCCCACCTCACACCTCTCTTCCACTTTTCCTCTACTTGACCCCGACTGAATGATGTCCAGTGAAGTTTAGAATTTTAAATCCTATGCCTTGAGCTTTTTAGAGACAAGATGCTGTGTGACACCAATGCAGTGATTAAATGCATCTTTTGCCAACGTAGCACAGAATGTTTACTCTTGACATGATGTCATCAAATACTATTGACCACAGTGTCTCACTTTCATGAGCCGTGTAAGGAATTTATGCATCTTAATTTAGAAGATTAATTTGCATACACTTCCTATAAGCTAGAAAAAGACAGACTGAGAAGAGTACTTACTTCTGCTCAACAAAGAGAGGATCAAAGAATTCCGTTGTGATTTTGTTTGCATACAGGGAACAACCGGTCATTGAGCACAACCCTACAAAGTATCAGAAGGAAGGTATTGTGATTAGTGTCCTTTTATCAACATCGTGAAGTACCTGGTTCGGGAGAAAGTTACTATTTACCTGACAGTATGAATACAATCCCAGCCAAACAAGCAATTTTAGCTTTGGCTTTATCTGAGCCTCCGACTTTGGTACACTTCATTCCAAACAGGGCAAATATGGAACCAAAAAAGCCCAGGCTGACAGCAGCGATCATAAGTCCTCTACATGCCTGGATATAACCTGCAATTAGAATAGGTCATCTACATTAACAGAAAACATGTGGCCGGCCAGGGAGAAATCCCCATTTTGCACTGTCCTTCCGAATGATTGCTCTGTTTTCTGAAAAAATAACCATCATCGTAAGACAAGCAAGCAGGGAAAGCAAATGCATCTACATGGAGTGCCTGTTCTACGTCATACACTTCTAGGATCGGCGTGTGCATTAATCCTCAGGATCGCTCCCTTGAGCGTTGGTATTTCCGCATTCACGGGTGAGGACACGGAGGCACCAGAGGGCACAGGATACGCCAGAAATGAGTCAGTAAGAGGCTGAAACGGATTGCACCCAGCTCTGACTACAAAATCCTTCTCCGTAAGAAACATTGTCTGCCACTATCTCAACCCTCCTTCTCCTTTGCACGTTGGACCTTTCAGATAGATGTTTCAATAGTTTTGACATTATAAAATTTATAATTCGGCAGCACGGCATTCCAATATTAGTGAAAGCGTAGAAATGAGACCAACTGGAAAACCATCATAAACCATGGTGAATCTAAATCAAGAAGTATTTTAATGACATTTTGTTATTTTCCGGGCACACAGAGTAAAACTGGGTTTAGAAAAGCAGGGTTGTTTACTAAAAGAATACTCCATCATTATGAAATTAACTGTGTAGATATAAATGGATGCTTTCCAAGCACCTGAAAACCTCATTCTATTGGGCTGTCTGATCATCTTCTGGCACCGCCCACTTTCTTAACCACCTATTCTTACTTGCAGAACCAAGGTGGGGGTAAACTTCGAAATCCTTTTGTCCAGACACTAACAAATTTTAAATTAATAGAATTTGAACCCATAAACTTTTAACACCTAAAGTCATGTTCATTTCAGCCTGAAACAGTGCCATATTTCAATCTGAAATAGTGATGGCATATACCAGGCATGAGTAAATGTTTGTTGAGTAAATGAGCATGCGTGTACATTGGGCTTACATGTGGAATTAAATTTTTTAATTTAAAAAAACTCATAAAGGCAGCAAGTCATTTATTGTTAGTGTTTGGGCAAAGTCTACAATAAATCATAATTCTAAGACTACAGTAATTATAAGTTCAAGAAATGATGCTGACAAGTCCCCTCCAGCCCATGTTCCTTGGAAATGAATTTTTAAGTCTCAATCCTATTGCTGGGATCCATTTTGACAAGTACTCAAAAGATGCTCTGTTTAACTGCAACAAATTTCGGCCTCCACGAATGTAGTCAGCAATGACAACGATCTTCTTCTGTTGGATAGTGTGAACTACTTCCAGAGACAAAATTGTTCCACTGGTGGTGAGGCTATCAAAAACAGCAACACAAATTTATTATTAGCTCAACAGGATAAAGGAGGCTTATTTCAGTAGCAATAATCATGCCGCAGGGCTATCTGGGTCTCTGCTGCCAAAGACTGACCCAGGTTTTTTAAAAATTTCAACCCTCAGTCCTCCAGCCAGACCCAAGGGACAGGCAGAAGCACAGACAGAGAAGAAGGCTGTTAGTCCCTCGAAAAATTAAAGAACATCTATCAAGATAACCACAACGGGCCCGTCATTTACCACTAGAGCTCCTGGGACAGTGCAGTTTCATTACTTTTCAGAGATTTGTTGTAATCTCTGGTTTTGAGGTATGTTAGCTGACTCACTGCTGTCACTACGTGGACAAAACAGTACGTGTGAGAGGTAGCCTCTATAATATATGCATAAAAATTATCCTAGAAAACGTTATCATTTACTTTAGGAATCGTAGAGGCTTTATGAACAGAAAAAGCAGGAGCCTGGCAAAAGGCGAAATCCTACACTCTGATCATTGAGAACACAGAATGCGTTTTCCCAGATGCAAATGGTGCTAAGAATCTCAGGCTGGTGAATTATCCTTCATATGACTTAATATGAAAATACCAATAGTCTTTATACTTTATCCAACCGTTGACTCGTAATACTTCTTTCTGAAGTTCTCACTCTCCTCCTGCCTCAGCCCTCAGGCCTGCAGCAGGACTGATCTCCTGGCACACGCAGGAGAGGAGAAATACCATTTCTGTTGTGCTCGGGTCCTTCCTCAGTACCAACCAGAACCCTGACCTGGAGAGAAAGGTAGCTGTCTCCAGCCACCAGCAGCAGCGGCCACCTGCCACCTCGCTGCACGCACAAAGGAAGGTACCTGGCCAGCACCATCACTGGCCAGATTTCTGAAACAGGGAACAAAGAGCAGGGATTGGGGTTCCGCAGGATAAAACACCCCCTGGTTGCTGGCTGCAGACAGAATACAGGTGTTGGTAAGCCTGGGGCTTACCAGTCCTTAAAACACCCACAGACGTGGGCCTTAGGTGACTTCCAACAAACTCAAGAGTTTATCTTTTGCAAGGCAGACCTCTGCCACCTTGCTCTTTAACAGTTCCAGAGGGCAAAACTTCTAAGTAACACCATCGAGTGAAGTGGTGTTAAAAACCTAGTCAAGGAGGCCATTATTTTTGACAGGTTTAATTTACTGACACCTTTAATAGCTAATTAACACATTAAAGTGCTGAGGCATGAACATATTTACTTAGAAGTTCTCTGCAGTATAATTTATAGTTCACCCTCTTGGAAGAAATGGCAAACATTTCCACTAACAAAAATAGATGGCATGTACTAAAACAACCTGGCTGAAAATGATTCTCAGATGAAGATCACGTGGTGCTTGGAAAGGAATAGGAGCTGGCGGGAAACAGAAATCACTAGCTTGTTCAACCGTGAAATTTTCAATTAGTAAAATACGGGGACTTAAATTCATGAATTCCATTGGAGGAAACCTTCAAGGTGTCCCTTAAAAGTTAAGTGATTTTCAAATGATGTGTACCTTACTTTCCATTTCAAATGAGCAAAAATGAAAACATCCACTTGGTGGAGACAACTCCCCAGCTGCACCCCGGCTAGTTGCTGGAGAGAGGGGAGAAAAAACAATGTGCTTTTCTTACACAGGTAGCTTTGTGTCCTTTTTGCAAATCCCCTGAAAGAAGAGTGGAATGGGAAGAAGGCATGAGCTCTGAGGCTCAGCTCTGGATTTTCTACTTCTTTACCTTCTGTGTGTCTTGGTTACATGGCCTTATCTCTCTTAAGCCTCAGTGTTCTCATCTGTAAAACAGGGATAACAGCGCTTCCTTCACAGGATGAACAATACAGCGTCTGGTGAGTGGTAAAACTCACCAAAGCTTCCCTTCCATCACACTAATATGGATTCTAAGCAGAACCTGGAAGCTGGCATCTTAACATAAAATTAAATCTATACACATAGATTTTCTCGGCCTCATTTTCCTTATAAGGAAAATGGGGGGTTACGATGATACCCCCCTGAGGATAAGGAAACAGAGCTTTGACCTCATGTAGAAAATTCAGGAAAATGTCTCCATCATCTGCATCCAGGAAGCTCCTTCTTTCACCTGAGACTAGAGAGAGCTGTGAGCCTTCTCTCTTCCTTCTTGGATTCTCTTTTCAATCTAGAGCTCCTGTCTGGTTTAAGGGGGGCACTGGCTTGCTTAGGCCTGTGGTCACCAAGGCCTATGTTAGTAATGTAGCTTTCTCTGCCACTTCAGAGTAGTGTCAGGAAGTCCAATGTGCAGTGTGATGTTGGCTGGACCTGCCTCAGAACCAGCATCCAACAGATGTGGTTCCCTGGGGAATACACAGCGGACAGCTTACAGAGGGGCCTGCTCTGGGTAGGTGAGCTTGCAGGAGGGGGATCAACTCCTCTCTATGTGAAAACAAAGCTGTGTGATTAAACCCCCCAAAATGTTATTCTGAGAGACACAGAAAAGTAAGGTTTATCACTTTGGGATGCCTTCTTAAGCCGCAGAAGGCAGAGGCAGCAGGAAGAAAGTAATTAAGTTTGATCATATACACAGTTCAAAGTTTTATATAAGAAAAGGAACCATAAATTTAAAGACAAGCAATGGGCTAAGATTGCAACACATATAAGGACTAACATCCAGAATTAAAAAAAAAACAACCATTTATGGGCTCTAGGCTGGCTCAATTAGAAGACTCTTGATCTCGGAGCTGTGAGTTTGAGCCCCATGCTGTGTGTAGAGATTACGTGGATAAAGAAATAAACTTTAAAAAAATCATTTAGGGGCACCTGGCTGGCTCAGTTGGTGGAGCCTGCGACTCCTGACCTCAGGGTTGTATGTTCGAGCCCCACATTGGGGGTAGAGAATACTTAGAAATGAAATCTTTAAAAAAATCATTTATATCTAGAGGAAACAACAGACTGTGGGCATAAGATATAGGCAGGCAATGTATGAAAGAGAAAGAACATGGTCAATAAATACATGATTAAGATGGTAAAAATCACTGGTAAAAACTAGGGAAAAACCAATGAAAATGATAACATAATACCATATCACCCATGACACTGGATGAAAAACTTAGTGGTGAGAATGCAGATAGACAGGCGTTCTCGTAGGTCACTGGTGGACTGCAACTTGGAAGTATAAACTGAACATTCAAATGTATCATCTGCTGCCCTGACAGTACCATTTCTCAGAATCTACTTTACAGAACTACACACGTGCATGAAGAAGAGATGAATATGAAGATTTTCAGTACAGCACTGACAACAACAAAATGCTGGAAAGAGTCCATTGTCCAACAATGAGAAAGTGGTTCAACAAACCAGTCTGTCCAGACTACGAATACTACGCAGTTGTTAAAAAGAGTTACTTCTATATGTCCTGGCTTGGAAAGCTAAGTTATTAATTTTAGAACATTGTAGAACAACAGGGAGTATGAAGTCATTTGTCTGTTTTAAAGTCATTTTCTAGACACATGGGCACACATGAAAGGCCATTTTGCAAGTTGGGTTGTAGATAAATGTCACTCCTCCTTTCTTTTCTCCATCCTCAACTCTCTCCAAAGCCTTGTATTGAGGGCTATGCCCTCCTCCTTCCTCACTACCCAACCTGCCCCCAAGTCTCCATGCCAACTCCACCCTCACCTCGGATACATTATGTGACAACTTCACCATTCTGCACCCCAACGCTCATCACAGAGCATTTATTTCTCACTCCTCTCTCGCGTCCCCCAGCTGTCTTATGGAATGAAGCGGACGTATCTGGCATGCTATCTCAGGTAACAACACCGTTAACAGAAGAATGCACTTAGGACAGTAACCATCAATCCCAAAGTCCTGAATGTAAACCACAGAAACAAGAGCCTGCCTGTTCAAAGCGTCTACCTGAATGTGCGCTCTGCAGAGCACAGGAAATTCAACAGTAATTCTGGGGGATCAACGGGGTCCCAGCTATTTCTTCTACACAACAGGACCAAGACCTGGGTGTCACCCATCTAAAACCAAGCACATATTCCCGTATATGGAGGTTCCATCAAATCCACATTGAGCAATAGTTTGCTTTTCATGGCAAGCACCATCTTAGGGGAATTAATGTCTTTTATTGAATCAACTATGCAAATAAAAACCTGACATGGAATAATAAAGAAAATTTTTTTTAGAGAAGGAAAGAAAACACCTCAAAACTAGAGATAATGCAAATGACTATCCTTAACTTTATGCCCGGATCTACTTAGTCATAGAGCTGTAAAATCCTGAAGAAATGAGCCTAGAACTTGAGCAGTCATTGAAACTGGGTTGACATGTACTGTTCTCTTGAAACTAAAACAGAGCCAGTTTTCTATGTGACCGTCCACCTGTTGCTCTAATGCAATGCAATACAGAACCCAACTAAAAAGAATGATGGAGAAAAAAATCTGCAAAAGAACGACAGGACAGAGAGCCGGAGAGCAGATGAGGGAGGCAGGGGCCCGGACCTTGGCAGTCTCTGGCACAAGATTCTTGCTAGCCAGGATTCTCTACCCACTGCGGCATAGGCGAGGGCTATTTATTTGCCTAAAACTCGGAGGGCGCATTAAAGCCCAGGAGGACACATCTGTTGACGCGTGGGGTTGTTTTTTTCTTGGGGGGGCTGGGGGGAGGCGAGAATGGGATGACACTCCCTGCAATATGTTACCTTTTCCCTTGCCTGCTTTTAAAAGAACTAACAAAATAGTTAAAGGGAGTTCAGGACAAGCAAATTTGGCTTTGACAAGTGGATGATACCACTTTAATCAGAATCCAGCTCTTTCGGGGAGTGCTGGGTGAAGGAGACAAGCGTGACTCCGTGTCCTAACAGTCCCCGAGAGATGGGGATCCCGCAACCGTGTCCTCTACTCTCAGGACTGCAAAGGTGCTTCCCTCCGCCCCCCTCCCCCACGCCCGAGTCGCCCACCCAGGTGTGGCCCCTCTCCCGCCCCGGGGTGCCGGGCTCGGGCAGGCGCCCCCGCGGGACACGCGTCTGCGCACGGAGGGGACGGGCATGAGGGCTCTCGAGGCTCCCTCAGGCTCTGGGGGTAAAGTGGGCCCTGGCCTCGGAGGGGTCCGGCCGGGGAGTCCCGCCGGGGGGTCGTGGGGCCAAGAGGGCGCCCCGCTGCCTGGCCGGGCAGGAGCGAGGGCCGGGGGCAGGGGCCGAGGGGATGCAGACCGTCCAGCGCCAGCATGGAGGGGAAGTCCTTGCAGTTGGAGACGCCCGTGGAGTCGGTAACGCACGTCTTCCACAGGTTGGCCCAATAGGTGGCGGTGGTGATGACCGTGCCGTCGATGGTGGACACCTTCCAGTAGTCGGTGGGCAGCGTGGAGGACACCAGCACCCAGCCCGAGATGGAAACCATGAAGGCGATGATCTCCGAGGCCGTGCTCGCCATGCCGCCCGCTGCAGCAGCGCTCGCGCTCTCGCTCCCACTCGGCGCCACGACCCCCCGCGCTGTCTGCCCCGCGGCTCCGCCTCCGCCCCGCCCTGTCCCGCCCCTTCCGCGGACCGGCGCTAGGGGGCGCGCATTGGGCCAGAGGACAGGACGCCCACTGCCGGGCCCAGAGGGCGGGCGGGGAGCTCTTAGCTTGCTGCCCGGGTTCTCTCCAGCTAGCTGGCCCGGCGCCCGACGTCGGGGGGAATGTGGCCTGCGCTCCCCTCGCCCGCAGGCCCCGTATCTCGGGACCGGGACCGTGGAGAGCAGCTACACTGTGGGACAGACTGGCAGCAGGATGTGGACAACCTGCTGCGTCCCACCCCCACCCTCACCCCTCCCCTACTCCCTCCCCTCCCCCTCCCCCTCCTCAGCCCTACCCCTGGCAAATAGCTTGGCTTCTAGAGTGTAAAAGCGGAGCAGAAAAAGCCTTTTGTGAGCTCCGAAAAGACACAGCCTGATCACGCCGCAGCCCTCGGCTTGCTGAACTCTAAAGGTTTTCATGCTACGCTCGTTTGCGTGACCCTGTTCAGCCTGTCACCAAGGGATGACGGCAGTTCTGGGTTTGAAATTGGCCTTGCTTTAAAATCCTGCAGTTCTTTTTGGCCTCGTGATATGACGAAAGTCATTGTAAAGACGCGTGTGGCACAGGCCTAAATTCAAGACAGCAGCCTATGGAGAGCACAAGCTCCATCGAGCCTTTGTTGCAATTTCAATCTTGAAGGTTCCAGCCACAAAGCTGGCCTACTTGTGCTAATGCACTACCCGTAGGCTATGCATTTAAGACATTTTCCCTGTATGGTCCTCCCGGCTCCCAGTTCTGTGAGTCTGCTCTCCCAGCTGATGGCTCTGTCACAGGGGAAACTTTTCTGTATCTCGTTCTACCTTTTTTTAGGACTACCACCTTTTGCACTTAAATGAAGAATAAACTCATTCATTTCTTCATTTCTGTCTTGAGTTAAACATAAAGATCAGGGTGTCCTTTCAGTTTCTGAGGTCACAAATCTGGGCATGAATGAGAGAACAAAGACACTGGCTTTACTATGGGGTTATTATTTGTCCATTTAAAGTTCTTGCAGTTCTTAGCTTTCAGGATTCACTTCTTGCCAAAAGTAACCAAAGGTCTAAAACCTATAATCAATCAGTCCCCTACAATAAAGCTAGTTGCTAACCCTCTGTTTTGCACTTTCACTCATTGTGAAGAGTTTCTCAATTCCTCTTTGTCACTTTTTTTCTTAATATCTATATATTTTTTCTTAAATTTTAATTCCAGTATAATTAACATACAGTGTTAATATTAGTTTCAGATGTACAATATAGTGATTTAACAATTCACGATAAATGTGCCACTGTCACTTTTTGCTTTAATCAAGTGGGTACAGAATGAAATTAGAAGTGATTAGATGTCTGTGAAGAAAAGAGGAGGCTGGACTACAGAATCATCAAAATTTACATTTGCAAGGACTGCTGGAGACCATTAGGACAGGCTCCACACTCAGCCCAATTATTCCATTTCTCAAGATAGTATTCGGTTCATGCTACCACTTCAGGCCCATGGGGTTCAGTGCATGCGTTCTGCTTCTGTTTTGTATTGTGTTGACAGCCTTTTAGAAAGGTTTTCTTTTCTGAATGATCTGCCAATTTCTAACCCTGTTTACTATTCAGAAAACGTGAAAGTCATGAACCAGGACATTCCCTATGGAGTTTCCTAAAATCCAAAATCACACGAATTTTGGTTTTGTACCTTATTTCTGGCCTTGTTTGACAGTCTCTTTGTGTTTTCCTCTTGGCAGGTATTCACTAAATTTAGTGCTTCTTTCTTTTTTTTCCCAGAGAAAACCCCGAGTCACTTTCAACACACAAAAAAGTATAGTATTGTGACTCTGAAGACTCAAGCAGATCCTAATTTATCAATAGGTTGGTTATAAACTTCATTGTTTGGAACCAAAATCTCATTGTTTGTTTTAAAGAAAGAACTATGAAGAACGCTTTGGTGTTTTAGACCAGCCCCTGAATGTTAATTTAACAGATTATGTAGCTTTCCCTATTGTACTTTAAAAAATCCATAAACCCAGGGGTGTGTGGGTGGCTCAGTCAGTCAGTTCAGTGGCTGACTCTTGATTTCCACTCAGGTCAGGATCTCAGGGTCCTGTGATGGAACCCCTGTGCAGGCTTCATGCTCAGCGGGGAGTCTGCTGGTGGATTCTCTCCCTCTCCCTGTCTCTCTCTAAAATAAATAAATAAATATTATTTTTAAAAAATCCATAAACTCAGATCACCATTGCAACATAGTTTCCAAATGAATTTGGAATTCCAACTTGGAACTCCAAGAAAGACTTTCTTTCTCTCTCTCTCTCTCTCTCTCTCTCTGCTATATCACCAGACCATTTAAGCCCAGAATCTCTGAGGCTAACTCTGGGAGTGATTCTTCCAAAGCTTCTAATGTATAATCAGGCTGGGAACCACAGCTCGGACTGGTTGAGATGCATATATATATACATATAAACTGTTAATTTAATAAAACAGATGGTGTGCATTATAGAGAGAGAGAATCTTAATCTCTTGGTTGAAAACTTTGAAAAAAGAAATATTCTTTTACTGTAGCGACTGTAGCCCACAGTTTCAGCTTCAAAGGGGTTGAAAATACCTCAAGGGATCCATAAATTATGACCTGGATGGCAGCACTATGAGCTCCTTTGCCGATGAAAACAGACTAGGGTCGTCACGCCTGTGGATTTGATTCATTTCTTTTACTTTTATCCTTTGTCCGTTGTATGAGGTTGAACAACTTAAACTCTTTTCTTTTTCTTCCCTGGCACGTACTGCATAATTGCCAAAGAGTTCTATTTTAGAGCTCACAAGTGCCTGACCAAAAGATGAAAATGTTAACTTCCTTTAGTATCTAAAGAATATTATGTAATGAATCAAGCATTTATTTTTAAATGTCTTATAAGCATTTCAAAACCTGTTTAGTCAGAAGAAACCTAAGTATAGTACGGACAACAACATAATTCAACATAAGAATATCTAGAAAATGAAAACAGACTGAATAGAGATTTTTTTAAATCTCTAAATAAATGGCCTGTTTCACTTTAAGATTATAGAGTCCCAAATAACCTTTGCAGTTAATCTGCAAACCCATTTACAGAGAACCTTTCCACTGATAAATGTTTCCTTATTTTCTTTAGGATTCAGTTCACTGAAATTTTTATTTAATTATTCGCAACAATCTCTCCTTAATTTGAATATAAGGTGACTATAGCTAGAAAGTTACTTCTCCAAATTATTCAAAGTAACATCTTAATTAACAATAATCTGGCCTTTACAAAAAACTGTATTTTTTCCAATATGAAAATGCTAATTTATCTATAAATTAATAAATTTGAAAGGGAGACATCTAATGTCCTGAAATACATTCTGAACCTTTCCACTTTTGAGACCTAAACCACTGAGATTAGCATTGGAAGTTATTTCTTTGGCATTATGATGGTTATTAAGGAAAAATAGAGGATTCCTCCCCCCGACCCCGGGGTTGTTCAATAGGAGTGAAACCAGTTTAGCCAACCGAGCAGGAGATTTGCAGAAATTCTTTACTTGAGATTCAACTCACCTGCCTAACAACACAGGTGTGCCTCTTAACAACTCAAGGATTTTCCAGGCATCAAATTTGGTTTCAGTATACATTAGCTCCTTCCTAGATTCCAGTGAGGTGGGTGCTGCTAAGCAGGGGGAAGAAACTGAAGTCCTGATAAATACAGTATTAACTAAAATAACAACTACCCAGGAGCCAAATATTGTTACACCATGTTAGAGAAGACATTCATGCCGATACTAAGAGAGTAAAACAGCATATCTGTGTTCTTTTTCCTTCCATTTTCCCTAAGACTTTGTTTATCTTAATGCTCTACACTAATTCTATGATATTTATAATCTCCTTAGCATGAAAGCTACAGAGTGATAGGAGCATTACCGGAATGAACACTCGTACTTATCATTGCATCACTAATCATATAGTTGTGTGTATATATGTATGTATATATGTAATTTTTCTGCAAGTTATGAGGAAACAGTGTTTTTATTTTGGCATTTGGTATCCTCTGAGGCTGTACTGTCTCAGAATGTTTCAGTGGGGGACGTCTGGGTGGCCCAGGGTCCTGGGATCGAGTCCCACATCGGGCTCCCTGCTCAGTGGGGAGCCTGCTTCTCTCTCAGCCTGCAGCTCCCCCTGCTTGTGCTCTCTCTCTCTCTGACAAATAAATAAATAAAATCTAAAAATTAAAAAAAAAGAATGTTTCAAAAGACCTGTTACAAGTTGGTGGCATATATCTTGCGAACTTGTTTTTCCTGCATTACATTTAAAATGCACTGATTCCCTGGCTAAAATTAACAAGTCAGGACACGACAGATGTTGGCGAGGATGGGGAGAAAGGGGAACCCTCTTACACTATTGGTGGGGATGCAAGCTCATGTAGCCACTCTGGAAAACAGTATGGAGATTCCTCTAAAAGTTGAAAATAGAGCTACCCTATGACCTGGCAATTGCACTGCTAGGTATTTACCCCAAAGATACATATATAGCGATCCAAAGGGGCATCTGCTCCCCAATGTTTATAGGGGCAATGTCCACAATAGTCAAACTATGGAAAGAGCCCAGATGTCCATCAACAGATGAATGGATAAAGAAGATGTGGTATATATACAATGGAATACTACTCAGACATGAAGGAATGAAGGAAGGAAGGAAGGAAAGAAGGAAGGAATCCTGCCATTTACAACCACGTGGTTGGAACTAGAGGGTATTATGCTAAGCGAAATAAGTCAATCAGAGAAAGACAATTATCATATGATCTCAGTCATACGTGGAATTTAAGAAACAAAAAAGAGGATCATGGGGAAGGGAGGGAAAAATAAAACAAGACGAAATTAGAGAGGGAGACAAACCATAAGAGACTCTTAATCATAGGAAACAAACTGAGGGTTGCTGGGGTGGGGGGTAACTGGGTGATGGACATTAAGGAGGGCAGGTGATGTAATGAGCACGGGGTATTATATAAGACTGGTGAATCACTGAACTCTACCTCTGAAACTGATAACACTCTGTGTTAATTAATTGAATTTAAATTTTAAAAATGCATTCATTCCCAACTCGGAGGTATCTTGGGGCCATCTAGATTCCTCCTGAGCCCCTGGAGGGGTAAGTTTTGCCCCCCAGCAGCTCACAGCTATCATGGTGAATACCCCTCCAGCCTGAAGCTATTCTTACTCTGGGATGCTGGAACCTTCCGGTGCCTGCAGGTGGGTTGGCTGTATTTTGCTAGTCAATAAGCATCTGATGAGTCCTAATAAAACCTACCCACTCAGACTGGGCAGCAAGTAAATCTGTGTGTTTAGGGCAAGTGAGTTGTTGTTGTTTTTTCTCGGAGTTGCAGCTTCCTCATTTATAAGATGAAGGAATTATGCTGGATGGTCTCCAAGACCACTTCAAAAGTCTCTGAGTCTGATTTCTAATGAGCTTGACCAGCCACAGACCAAATCAACAAGGAGAGAAGAGGGGCAAGAGTTTTCCTTTGCTGTCCTCCCTGCTTTCTTTTCTACCAACCACTTCCCGCCACTGCTCTCCCTCCTTTGGTGTATCGAAAGGACTGTATGTGTACGGGTGTGTGTGTGTTGGGGGGGGTAGTACGTGAAGATAATGTTATTTTATTTTCCATTCTTATTTTTGCTTATTAGAAACACGTGATGAAACAGGGTAGTTCAATTTGCTAATGAAGCAGGGTGATGTAGGGGACAGAGGGCAAACGAGGAAACAGGCAAGAGAAACAGAAAGGGTTCAGTAGCGCGCCCACAAAGAAGAGGCTGATGCAGAAGCAGAGGGAGAGAAAGCAGGAAGCAAGAGGAGGATTAGTCCGAAGGAAAGAACGGGGCGGGGGGATGGCCAAAGAAGTGCGGCAACGGTGGGAAATGTAACTAGACAGCAGTTAAAGGTCAGAGGGGGTGGACAGCTACGTGACAGAAGAAGGGTAACAGAAATGTAGGGGAGGGGGCCGGGTGACCACTGAACAGTGGCTGGGAGGAGTAAGGTTGTGGTGAAAAAGGAGATGGGTGGGCACAAGGGAGAGTAAATGGCATCCATGGCCCTCACCTTCCCACATGAGTGTGTGTAAGGGCGGGAAGCAGAACATTCTAGTGACTGTTACGCCTGAAGAGACTCCCCTCTCTGTGGTCCTCAGAATACAGCTGGTGAGAATTTATTCCAAAGTACTCAGGAGCGCCATGTTTACTGTTTGGTTCGATTCATGGCAAACATGATTAGAAGTTTACAGTGAATTCTTTAGGGGTCAAAAATGCAAATTCTTACAAAAACATACCCGGAAGCAAATAATTAAGGATGATTTCTTTCAAAATGTAGGCTTTCTCCTATTTTTATCTACTAAAACTTGTATGGGTATCTTTTAGGTACCAGTCACCCATTTAATAACAACCCCATGAAATGGGTTCTGTCTTCGTTCCCTTGTAGAGATGAGGAAACCAAATCACAGAAAGGTGAAGTCACTTGCTCTGGGACATGGTGGAAGCCGGGTTTAGTCCTAGAGTCACATTCTTTTGCACTATGTTGCCTCCTATCAACACAACTCTGTGTAGTTGTGTATTCCGTCAATATCCACCGGGTATATGACCAAATACACACACACAGTGAATTAAAGCAATTCTAGATAATTTGTATTTATCCTTATTTTTCAGGAGAATGGCTTTTATAATCACAAGTATTTGAACAAGATACCTGATTTTCTTATTGAAGTTCATTGTGTGATTAAGTCTTGTAATAGATGAACTGGAGTCCATGAGTATGCTGTTTAACCATGTCCCAAGCAGGGGCGCTGGGTGACAGTCGGTTAAGCATCTGCCCTCAGGTCCTGATCTCAGGGTCCTGGGATCGAGCCCCGCATCGGCATCGGGATCGGGCTCCCTGCTCAGCGGGGAGTCTGCTTCTCCCTCTCCCTCTGCCTGTCTCTCCAGTTTGTGCCGTCTCTCGCGGTAAATTTAAAAAATTTAAGTAAATTTAAGTAAATTTTAAAAATCCTAAAAAAAAATTCACCTATTAAAAACAAAACAAAACTATGCCCCAGGCAATGCCGATTCATTGTGTCACCGTGTCTGGAACACTTTTCTTAGAATGTATGTGTGTTTGTGCCTGTGCAGATGAAGAAATGTACGTGCATCTGTATGTATATGTATGTACGTACACATACACACATTATAAGAAGTTCGTTACAGTACTCTGTTAGTTCTGACTTTTCCATGCTTTGAGGCCTGTACTATGCTCCCAGCCAGTTAGAATTTAAAGAGCACACACCCTTTTCCCTTCTTATCCTGAACTGGGGGTCTTCTGGGATGTTTGGTATTTACCTTACTATGGACTGTCTTTCTTATGTTTATTTTGTTTTCTGACGAAGTTTTGACCCACATTAGCTAAAGAAAAGTGTGCTACAATAAAACAAAAGAAAAGGGCCCCATTCAGATGTAAAATGCAAGTTGCTTTCCCCCCCCACCTTTCCTTTTTCCCCAGGGACTTATGGGTGCTTTCTGGAAGGGCTATATCCTGCGCTTGCCCAAAGCAGGGCGGGATGGATCTTGTTTTTTCATATCCTCACAATACTTGTTCCATCTGACTATATAATTATTATATTACTTTAAAACCCAAGTTTCTTCAGCTCCAAAGTTCATGTCCTTATTATAGTTAAATGATATCCTAGTCATTCCAATTCTGAGGGCATTTAAAGATATGTTTTTAAAGATAAAAAAATACAAATACCGAAATGTTCCAGGGGCGCCTGGATGGCTCAACTGGAAGAGCATGTGACTCTTAACCTTGGGGTCATAAATTCAAGCCCCATGTTGGGTGTAGAGATTACTTAAATAAAACTTAAGTACTCACTTCAGCAGCACAGACACTAAAATTGGAAGGATACAGAGAAGATTAGCATGGCCCCTGCATCAGGATGACATACAAATTCTTGAAGCGTTCCATATTAAAAAAAAAAAAAACTTAAAATTACCTCCTCTTATCTGATTATGAGAGAAAAACAGGGGTGTGGGAAGAGACACGTTTGGAATACTGCACTGAGATATCAGGGAAGTAGGTGTGTATGGATCAGAGAAATAAAGAGATACAAGTAAAAGGGAAAGGAGTGGCATGTAATAACAAAGGAAGAGATTTTCTCTGTTTTTTTCAAAGATTTATTTCAGAGAGAGAGAGCGAGAGCACACATGTGCACATGCAAGTGGGGGGGAGGGCCAGAGGGAAAAAATCTCAAGCAGACTCCTTGCTGAGCGTGAGGCCCCCCATGACCTGGGGCTCAACCCCACAACCCAGAGATCACGACCTGAGCTGAAATCAAGAGTCAGACGCTCAACTCTGACTGAGCCACCCAGGCGCCTCGGATATTCTCTCCTTAAGACAATTGATTGGGAGTGAAAGTGATAAGGGTAGGAGATGATGGAGAGGATTTTTCAGATGAGCTTGTATGTCTGTGTGGAATGAGGAGAGAGGGGGCAGGACCATTGACTGATTTCTGCCTCCCTGGGTTGCTTCAGCCCTCTCTCTCTCTCTCAGCTATATGCATATATAGCATTGGAGAGTTAATGCATCTGTTCGTGTTGGGGGAGAGGAGGAAAAGGTGGAACACAATGACTGAATTAAGCATTAGTGTCATGTCAGCACGACCAATTTCCTCCTTATTTTTGTCTGTTAGAGCTGATTGTCCAAGTTTTGGAAAAGAAACTTGTAAGCAGAATCACCTCATCACCAAACATTATGTTTTATTTGCTAAAATGCAAGTTTTCCTGCCCATGGATCTTTGTGTTCCATCTCCTCTCCCATATCCTTGAGGGCATCCCCAGCGGCCACAGAACTCCTGGAAGGTGCATTTGAGGGTAGGATTGAGAAAGCAGAGACACTGCTGAGCACCACTAAAGCCTGGGAGGAATGAACAACTCTTATGGGAATGGGGGCTTGAAAAAGCTACAACCAGGGGTTGGTTTGACATACGGGGATTCTAAGAGCTTGGGGAAGCCAGTGTAAGGGCTGAGGATGTATTGCCACGAGATGCTCAAACAGCGCATATGGTTCTCTCTGTTTTGGTTTCATGTTGAGCACAGCATTCCTGAGTCACTGAAACAATTCCAAACGCACTTGTTGGGGAGCTATTGTTGTTTCCCACATTGTAGATAGTGTGAGCGAAAAGGACGAACTCTCCACCCAAATATAGCTCACATTCTCTTGGAGGAGGCAAGAATAAGGTAAGAGAAATAATTAGTCTATCAGACGATAGATGCTAAGGAGAAAGAAATTAAGCCATGGGTGTGGGGGTGTTCTACCAAGTGTGTGTTGGGGGGAGGTTGGTTTTTCAATTCTAGTTAGGTGGCCAGAGGAGCCCTTCCTGAGAAGATGACTTTTGGGTAGAGACCCAAAGGAAAGAGGGAGCTAGCCATGTGGCCTGTTTTCTGCCGAGCATTCCCGGAGCGGGGAGCACATCTGCCTTGTCCGAGCAACACTGGAGGGGGCAGTGTGGCTGCAGCAGGGGGAGTGAAGGGGAGCACAGTGGGAGGTGAGGACAGAAACGGGGTGTGTGTGTGACCCTGTATGCCCACGTGTGTATCTGAGTGTCTCTATGGGTGCTTATCTACGCGTTCACATGTCTTTGTGGGTCTATGTGTGCCCATGCATCTTCGTGTGTTTGTGAGTGTGTGTGTGGGGGGGTGTCAGCAGTTTGTGGAGGGCTCTGTAGATCCTAACAACTTTGGCTTTCACTCGGACTGCGATGGGGAGAGCCTGGCAGGTTTTGTGAGGAGAGACATCCAATCTAGGTCTTAGGATCACTCAGAAACGGGCGGTCAGTATAGGAACAAGGACGCCGGTTAGGAGGCCAGTGCCAGAATCCCGCTGAGTGACGGCGGGGGCTTTGATCAAGCTGGTAGAAGAGCTGCGGTGAGAGGTGGTCAGGCTTCACGTTTTGGATCTCTTTTGAAGGTAGAACTGACAAGATTTGCTGCGAAGTGTGAGTGCAAGAGAGAAGTCGAGGAAGACATCAGGGTTTTGGCCTCAGGCACTGGAAGTGTGAGGTGAGGAAAGCTCTAGATGAGCAGGTGTTAGGATGGAAACAAGGGTTCAGTTTTAAACACCCGGAGTTAGAACGCCCCGCAGACATCTGGGACGAGGAGCCAAGTAGCATCTCCAAGTCCAGAGTTGAGGGAGAGCTTCGGGCTTCAAAAGTACACTTTGGAGTCCTCTGTGGTCGGGTGGCATTTCCACCACAAACTAGCCAATCATCTCAGGCTGAGGGTAGATGGGAAAGAGATATTCTAGGAGTTGAAGACGAACCAACAGAAGAGATTGGGAAGGCACAGCCCTCTCGGGGGGGAGAAAAACCAGGGCAGAGAGTCTGGAAGCCACGTGAAGAAATTTTTTTAAGGAGGAAGAAGTGGAGTGATTAATGGTGTTATACACTGAT
Source organism: Ailuropoda melanoleuca (assembly GCF_002007445.2). NCBI lineage: Eukaryota > Metazoa > Chordata > Mammalia > Carnivora > Ursidae > Ailuropoda > Ailuropoda melanoleuca. The sequence goes on along the minus strand of NC_048224.1, from coordinate 126,236,415 downwards.
GAGGGGACAAGCCGATGGCAAACTGCAGAAGACAGACCTCTTCGACAGAGCGGTTCTGTGGAGCGGGTGGTGCATACACCGGATGGGAGCAGGGTCAGCGCAGAATGGGAGGGAGGACTGGAGGCAGGAAGTGGAAGGAGCTCCTTGAAGAGAGGAGATAAATGGCTGCAGGGCCTGGAAGGAAAGTGGATTGTGAAAGGTGTTTCTTTTTAAAAATATTTTCTTTTTTAAGATGAGAGAAATAATCACATTTTAGGGCCCCCCACTGGCTAAGGTACCTTTGTGCAAATTCAAAAGAGATGCCCTTTTCCCTGTGTGTCTACAACCCCACACGAGGGCACACAGCTGGGAGAGCCGAGTGTGCGCGCAGGGTCCCAGGCCACAGGCAGCCTATCTCAAAACTGGTTTGTTGGGACGCCTGGGTGGCTCAGTCCGTTAAGCATCTGCCTTCGGCTCAGGTCATGATCTCAGGGTCTTCGTATTGAGCCCCATGTGAGGTTCCCTGCTCAGCGGGAGCCTGCTTCTCCCTCTCCCTTTACTCCTCCTCTCCCCAGCTCATGCTCTCTCTCTCTCAAATAAATACAATCTTTCTTAAAAATTCTATAAAAATATAGTTCATCTATATGTCTATTTGACTTTGTACTAAAATATATAGTTTGATATCATTTAAAAACACACATGTTTTATAGTTCTAGAATGTTAGAGATAGAAAGTACTTTAAAATTACTTAATTCAACATTTTATAGACGAGGAAATCAGAATCCATAAGGGACTTCTTCATGTATGTCAAGTTAGAAAGTGAACATTGCAGTACTGTAACAATTGGAGTAAAATTTTGTGTATGTTACCCTTCAAAAATGGTAAATTTGAAAAATTATCCAAGTTCCGTGCAGAAGAAAAATCTGAATTGCAAGCAAGTTTTGACTATTTAGAAGTTGAAAACTCACATTTAATACAGGTTCTCCTCAGTGATATATCTGTGCCAATAAAATATTTGCGAGTGTATCACTAGGAAGTTTTTGTTTCCGGTTAACGCAGAGTCATCTTTATAAATGACTTTTGAATAGTAACATGAAAAGAGAGGAAATAACAATAGAATTGTATGCTGATAATATGGTAGACATAATAGAGGCACCTCTTTTCGTGGTTCAAAGCAATAGCTGTTTCTATGTTTGATTTAGGGTTTGTAAAGAATTAATAAAAAGATCTAAAGAACAAAGTTGATGTCATGTTTTGCCTGTGATTATTACAAACTGCCACACCTCTAGGATTTGGGACATAAATCTTTCTGACAAACAAATATGCCCTAAGTCAACTTCTTTCCCACCATGCAATTCATCCACGTATGTAATCCTATAGAGTTAAGCAATGTTTTGTTTTCCAATCAAAACACTATGTGAAAGATTATATTGTAATTTTTTGACATGGTACATAAAGCAGCCAATGAAATTTGGTTAAGCAACCTGAATGATATTCTGTCTGCTAGTTTCTAGATTTTATATACCATCGAGAAGAAAAGCAAATAATAAAATTCCATTTTCCTCATGTTAATTTCCAGGTGAGAGGGGTAGGATCAAATAAATTAAAGCACCGATGTTATAAAACTGTATCTACAGTATTATGGACATTCAATAAATTGTCGTTGAATTTAACTTATTGGTCAAAAAGGACGACTTACAGTATTGGATGGAATGTTAAGCATACTCTCAAAAACTATCTGTAAATATCTGATTTTTTATTTATTCTTTCAAGTAAATAATCTTTAAATGAAGAAAAAGTCCTATTCCTTCAAATTATAATCTTACAACAAATATGGGGCCTTAGTTTATACTTCAAATGATCAAATTAATCCTCAAATAATTGCTCTTTTTGTCTCTTAAAGCCCGTTTGTATATACATATATAAATAATATATTCGTCATTAAAAATTTTTTCTGTAGATGGTTTGGAATCACACAATATGAAATTAGGAAAATGCAGTATGCTTTTTCATTTGTTTTGCTGCTTTTGTTTTTGTGTTTTTAGTAATCTCTACACCCAACATGGGACTTGAACTCACAACCCCCAAATCAAGAGTCACATGCCTGGAGTGCCTGGCTGACTCAGTCTGCACAGCACGCGACTCTTGATCTTGGGGTTCTAAGTTCAAGCCCCATGTTGGGTATAGAGATTACTTAAAAATAAAAAAATCTTGGGGCACCTGGGTGGCTGAGTCAGTTAAGGCTCTGTCCTCAGCTCAGGTCATGATCCCAGGGTCCTGGGATCAAGGGTCCTGGGATGGAGACCCACGTGAGCAACCTGCTCAGTGGGGAGCCTGCTTCTCCCTTCCTCCCCCCAACCTCCCCTGGCTTGTGCTCTCTCTCACTCTCAAATAAAGAAATAAAATCTTTTTTAAAATTTTTAAAAATTTAAAAATCTTAAAAAAAAAGAGTTGCGTGCTGTACGGACTGAGCCCCCAGGTACCCCTGCTGTGCTCCGTTTGCAAACTGGGTTGACTATCTATAATCTAGTGTGAATTGCTACTTGGCAACTTGACCCAGAGATCAGGATCAACGGTTTCTTCTATCCCTTTTCCTAACATCCAATTAATTTTGACTTTCAAGACACTTGGTTTTACTGGTTTAGGGAAAACCAAGCTCAATTTTAAGTAGCATACATCTCTACAATCCTCCCTAATTTAAATGACACTCTTCTCTGGCTGACTCTCAGTCTCAGGGCAGGAGAATTCTCAGAAAGGTAGATGTTAGACCCCCATATATATACTAGTGTTTGCTTAACCGACCAATGAACAAATGTTAATGGGGGTCTTTAGTGATTATGGCTTTTTAAAAAAATATGGTTATGATTATGACTCTTACTTTAACTACAAATTTGTTTCATTAGGTACTGAATATAGCATGCATATTTCTAGTAGTACAATATTTTATTTCTGACCAAGCAGGGCCAAGGATGAACCACATTTGTGACTACATTTTAAAACTGACTTTTAAAGCACATACATTCATATTTTAAATCAAATAATCCTCACATAGATGAAATAATGGAGCTGGAGTACAACCACAGCCTCCTCCTGCCCTAATTCCTCTGGCGGTAAAGTAACAAACAGGACGTCATGCTTACGTATGAAAAACATAAAGTCAGCGCAGCACTGGAAGTTTTTTTGTCGTGTTTTGGTTTTTTATGATTACACTTGGGTGCAATGTATGGAAATAGCCCTGGACTGGCATTTCAAGGGCCTGGCACCCAGTTCCAGCTCTGTCACTACTTTGTTAATTTATGTTTACTTTGGCCCCTTGTGAATGGGTTGAAGAGCTTCTGTAAAATTACCCTTGGATCTAAACATAGAAGGAGGAAATAAAAAATTCAGTAGAATATTGTTTCCCTCTCCCCTTCAAACAGTGTTGACAAAGGGAAAACAAGAAGGAACAGGAGAGACAAAGGGAAAGAGGAATAGGAGAGAAAGAAAGGTTCAAGTGGCATGCAGTTGTGGTCCACCCACATCAGGGGCCAGCAGCTGAGACAGAATCACAAGCAATCTCCCTCACCCCTCCAGAGATTCCCCCTTTGTTCTCAAATTTTGCTTACATTTTGCTCATCCTTACCCCAGCTGCCCGACTCCCTCGTACTTACGGTCACTTACTCATATTTGCCTCTTTTAATTGGAAGCAAAGAACAGTAGCCTACAGCCTGGTCATTCCTAATTCCTCCCTGTCCCAGTGTTAGGAAGGAAAGGCAGAGCGAGTTTCAGTTTTATGGGCAAACAGCCTGATTCCCTTCGATCTATGCTAGAACGTTGGTGTCAATGTTTATTCTCACGGCTGGAATTAAGCAATTTGTAGAAGGTCCCATGGCAGATTAATGCTGGAACCGGGTTTATCACGCACAGCTGCTGAGTTCTCATTGTGCGGGTGGGGCCACAGGGCCACGGGGCCACGGGGCTGTTCCACATGGCTTTCCAAATCTCACCCTTGTCAACTGCAAGGAACTTCTTTGCCCATGGTTGTGGACGAGCTTTATTAAACATAACACATTCAAAAGAGCCTAAGTGACAAAACCTCCAAAATTTACTTTTCTAAAAATATTTTATTTATTTGAGAGAAAACCTCCAAGTTCTAAAAGGACTGCATATCGCTTTCAGTTCTAAATAAAAAGTGTCATAGGTAGTAAACTGATATTGTTAGTGTCCACAGAAAGACTCAATATTCCAACAAACATGAAATTTAACTCGATTACTCAAACTCTTAACTTAGAGGTCTGATGATATTTTTACAGGTAACAAAGGCAGCCAACTTTAAGAATCAATATCATTTCTCATTCAGAAGCACCAGTCAGCACCTAATTTTTGTTTAGCTTTTTCTGATATTTTCAAATATGCCATGTGTTTCCTACCTAATCCAGACTAACAACTAAGAGGTTGTCTTTTGTAACTTAATATATATCCTGCTGGATTTCAGTGGTAGATGGTTCTTAAAGGTAAATGTCTGTTAAAGGATCAAGATTATCCTTTGAAAGCCGAATAAGAACCAAAAGAATCATAAGCATTTGAGCTCAAATAATAAGCATCTTATTTTCACAGTTTTCTTTAAAAAAAAAAAAAAGGAACATGCGAGTGCTGTCATGATAATATTCTGGAAAGGTAGAAAATATAACATCAATAAGAAATTAAGCTGTCTTTTACTTAGCTTTTATTACCCATTTACCTTTATATATTATTAAAGCCCTTATAGAATGCAACAGCCTTCTTCTGGCTGCACATTCCCAGCTGAAATTTTTTTTAACTTTTATTATAAAATCAGATTCATTTTCTAAGCAAACTGATTTCAGTATATGAGTTTTATACCAGTGAATGTGGTAAGCCTTGAAACGTCATGTACCAACCAGAAAACGGTCATTTCAGAAAAGACATATTGAAAAACTGCTATATTCCCAAATGTCTCAATATAAATAGTGAATGCAGAAACAGATTCAAAATCCAATCTTATCATCAGCCCCCTCAGCCTCTCTTCTGTATTGTTGTAGGATGTGTTTGCGTCGCTAACTTCTTCATACCCTCCAATCTCACATAGTTGTCCTTAAACATTTTTGGTGGTTGATCGATCTGCTTCTATTATTGAAAAGCAAGAGAAAGTTTCAGAAATGTAACAAAATCTGCCATCATCCAGCAAGTTGAGTATTTAAAAGCACCTTCTTGGTGGAGTCTACAGGGAATGAAATCTAAGGGGTTTAGGGGTATTCCCATAAGGGGTACAACAGAACAAGGGTGTTGGACATAACAGGGGTAGAGGAAAAGGAGGAGTCATGCCCCCCCCATCTAGAAAAGAAATGTGGTCTGGGTTGTGCCCTAAAGAAGATGAGATTAGATCTTAGAGTCACGGAAGGAGGAAGTTGGACCAGACGCAGCATGGGAATCTCCAGGTAAGCACACACACCGACCTTGCCATTGGATGGTGTGCATAATGAAGGGAAGTTTTGGCCAGACGCAGCAGAACTCAGGGTGATAAATCAAATTATAGGGCTCTATGATCATATAAGAAGGTAGGTACCGGCACTTGTTGGTAATTCCTAGAAGTAATTTAGCAATGGGTCTTAGATTTGTAATTAAATAAAAACTGGAAATAATGCTTGGTTCTTGTTGTCCTGTTGGTTCCTTATCCACATGCAGTTGGCAGTGTCATTGTAGACCTGTACATCAACAGGAACCATGAATTTAGCTTTTGCTCTCATTTAGTGCTACTCGTGTGTTGCCACTAGAGGATAGAGTTATTTGGGTCCTAGTTAATAGTCCTCAGAGTCTAATCAATTCCCAAAATAGTTTAAGTGATTTCGTACTCATAGTTGGTTTCATCTGAGGGCTAGAAGCCCATCAGGATGGTATTGTTTCCCTAGATAAGTGTCCGTTGTTACCTCCACCCGCAAATTACCAGACAGGTACTATAGATAGAGAACCCAGTTATAGAAGCAAGAGTAAGCTAATAAATGCACAGGATTTTCAGCTTGGAAGTGCCATCTGTGGAGTGAGGTTCTGCCTTAATCTGTAACTCTCAAGTACAGAATTTGGTTAAGTGGATTTCTGTTAAGTAAGAAACACCTACAGTACATTACTACCACTGAAAAAATGACTTCCTTGGGGCACCTGCCTGGCTCATGAGTCTGTGGAGCATGTGACTCTTGATCTCGGGGTCATGAGTTCAAGCCCCATATTGGGTGTAGAGATTACTTTAAAAAATAATGACAAAAAGAAAGAAAGAAAAAATGACTTCCTCTTTTCACTTCCTTCCATTTCCATAACTTGAATTCAGGAAGCCCACCAGAACTTCAGTACACCTTTGGCATATCATTTCCCTGAGAAAATGTATCCAAGTCATGGTGGGATTCAACCTAGAGGGAGAGCTGAGATCAGAATTCACATTATCCCCTCTATTCACCAGTCATACGGCTCCTTCTACGTAAGAACAGCCATACATACTAGATATTTAAAATGTGAACAATTCCAGCTGTGATCAAAACAAGACAAGATAAGACAAAAACCCCTGATTCGTTATTACCCACCCACAAACAAGGTCTGAACTGTATTACTTCACGAATTGTTCTTTGAGCCATGGTAGAATGGAAATACACCCTAAAATTAGAAGATTGAAAACAAACCGGGTTTTTCAAATCCCATTTAATGTTTAATTTTAGAATGCCTATCTTAATTTGATTTGGCTACCCAAAATAGAAAAATGTTGGCTCCAACTTAGTCTGGCTCTTCTCTGAAACTATTCTTCAAGATGCAAAAGTTTCTTAATTAGCACTCACACAATGGAACTTAATTCATATGCATATGCCACAGAAATAATGCTTCTGCATTAAATTACAGCAGCTGTGTAATTTAAATACTACTAGGAGCCAGCAAATTTTGTGAAAATACTGTACTATATTTCATGAGAAATTTGCGCCCTCTTTTGGATAAAAATTGTCAAGACATTTAAATGTGAACTTCAAAAATACGTAGTGAATGGCTTAAAAATAAACACAGTTTTGTTTTAAAGACCGTGGGAAAGAAGGAGAAAGAACAAATGTTAAAGACACGGTAAAGACAATATTAGCCAAGCTGTAAGGCAAAAATGGCCGTATGAAGGACACGGCGTTAGGAATCTTTAAATCAAAATGTGTTTGGGATTTTTGCCCTATGTTAAATTACAAAGTAATGTTTCTTAGGACCAGTCTTCTCTAGAAAACAGTAGTAAGCACTTATCTTCCTCCTGAGACTATAGTTTTTGTATAGGCAGGGAAATTGTCCCTTGAGTGATCTTTCTGCCTGGATGAAGCTGATCGCAAGGAGTTGTTTCTTTCAGATTGAGGGAAATACTCAAATATATTTAAAGATACCTTGGGGGACATTTTGAAAATTTTCTTCATTTTTGTCTATCATCATGATCCCTCTCTCTCCACCCTCCTATTGCCTTCTCAAGCCAATGCAATCCATTTTCCTACCTTTCTCTCTCTAGTGAAACACCACAAGCCAAGTTGCCAAGTGGCTTCATACAATGGGATTTAGTGGATATTTCCCACTCCTCATGTTGCTTGACCTTTCTGCACATTTTGACACAGTTACCCAGTTCCTCCTTTGTGAAATACTTTTATCCTTTGGTCTCTCTGACCCTATTCTCACTTCTGTTTCTCTGCCTGTCCATGGTTCTTTGTCTATCTCCTGCTTCTCGGCTGGCATCCCCAGCATTCTGTGCTTGGCACTTACTCCTTTTCACATCACACCCTTCCCCAGGGCAAACTAGTGGCTCCAGAAGGGAAGTCCCTGACCCAGTCCCTGTTGGATACCTCCTTTCTCTTGGGAGCTCATACTACTGCAAACTCACTATGCCCAAATTCAAATCACTCATCTTCATCTCAGCTTCCCTCTCCTTCCCACCTCCCCCTTCTTCCTTCTATATTCTCTGTCCTGACTGATAGAATGATATTTGTCTACCCACTCTTTCCAGTAAGTCATGATTCATTATTTTTTTTAAAGATTTATTTATTTATTTTAGAGGGGGAGGTGCAGAGGGAGAAAGAATCCTAAGCAGACCCCATGCTGCGGTAGAGCCTGATTGGGGGGGGGGGGCTCAATCTCACAACCCTGAGATCACAACCTGAGTGGAAACCAAGAGCCAGACACTTAAGTGACTTAGGCACTCGGATTCCACAGTCATGATTCATTGTGAGTCATGTCAGACCCCTCACTTCTCTGTATTCCACATCACCCCATCTGGCTGACTCTATTCCCAAATTATCTCTCTCTTCTATTTTTTTTTTTTTTTAAGATTTTATTTATTTACTTGACAGAGAGAAAGAGGGAGAGAGCACAAGCACAAGGGGAAGTGGCGGCAGGCAGAGGGAGAGGGAGAAGCAGACTCCATGCTGAACAGGGAGCCCAACATGGGCTCGATCCCAGGACCTCAGGATCATGACCTGAGCCAAAGCCAGCCACTTAACAACTAAGCCATCCAGGTGCTCCCCTAAACTATCTCTCGAATCATTCTCACCTCTCCAGGCCCACGTGACTCTTCCTGATTCAGTCCTTCACCTCTTCCACTGACTATCACAAGGGCCTCCTACCTGGTCTCCCTGCTTCTCACCTCACCTCTCTAAGCCATCCACCATATGACATTCCAGGTGACTTTCCTAAAAGATAAATCTGATTATTTCTCTTTAAAGCCCTTTACTGGTTCTCCAGCACCCAGAGTGTGAAATCCATGTATTTTATCATGACATACAAGACACCCCAGGGTCTGCTGCCCATCTCCCGCCACACCAGACTTTGGAATACTCTGTTGGGATTATACCAAAACCACTTCACAGTGCTCCTCTGCCCAGATTGTCTTTTTTCCTTAATCGGTCTGGAGAATTGCTTTTCATTATCTTTTTAAACAAAACTCTTTCCTCCTCCAGCAGGCCAGGTGTGAGAGCTATTCTCCGTCCTTCTTGGTGGCATGCTTCCATTGTTGCACCTACTACACAGAATTGGAGTTTTTACCTATTTTTCCACTGGACTGTAAGCTCTTTGAGAGTAAACACGGAATCTGATTCATCCTCATTGTGGCTTTTATCATAACCATATTGGCTACCATTCACTGAAAGCCAGGAGAAAAAAAACAAAGGTTTAGAGATATTAAGTGAACTGCTCAGAGCCATGAACCCAGTTAGTTGCAGAGCTGTGACTTAATCCTGGGGTTTTTAGGTCTAAAATCTGTGCTCTTTTAAAAATAATGTACTACAAATTGGAGGTTTCCTGGTAGTATTGCTAGTACCAATAATAAGTATTGAAATTATTATTGTGAATCAAGAATTTGACTAAATGCTTTATATAATAGTTTCTGAAGAACAGAGAATTGATTTAGTTTCAATTCTCTAACAGTTTGTTATAAACAGTTTTGTTTTTTTCTTTAAAGATTTACTAACGAGGAGTGCTGGGGCGGCTCAGTTGGTTGAGCATCTGCCTTAGGCTTGGGTCATGGTCCCCGGGTCCTGGGACCTAGCCCCATATCGGGCTCCCTGCTCACTGGGGAGTCTGCCTCCCCTTCTGCCTCTCTCCTGTCTCTCTCTCAAATAATAAATAAAATCTTAAAAAAAAAGATTTACCAAAGACACTCATAAATTTGACATAAATTTGATAGTAAAGTAGGTAGACCAGATGACCCAAAATCTCCTTTCCAACATCTATGATTCTACAAGCATTTTCCTTCTTCTGACTTAAAAAAAGCCCTTCATAAATTTATTTTATTAACAAGCTATCCTGGCAGTAGCTCCTATGGTTGTAAAAATATGGGCTTTTTTTCCCTTCTTATTGAGAGAAAAAACCCCAACAAACTCCACAGTTTTTGTGTTTTTCTGTGTTACCTCCTATATAACAGATGCTGTGAATTGCTGGGGATACAATTGGAATTAAAAAGGAAATACAGTTTATTTGTCATAGAGTTTAAAATCTAGTAGAGATTACGCATTACTCAAATGATCGCTCAAGTGACCATATAATTATGAGCTGAATCAAATGCCCATGAAGAAAGGACTACTGTATTATGACGCTGTATGACAAAGAACCTGATCTGTGCTCTGTGTCAACGAAAATGTCTCTGAGGAAGTGAGCTGGGTCTGAGGCTTGATGGATGAGGTGGAACAGTCAGGCGTGGTGTAGGGGGAGAGCCTTGCAGACACAGCCAGCAGACTGTGGAGGGACCTGTGGTAAGAGAAAGTCAGAGGGAGGTGATTTTGGAGGGAGGCATCACGCTAGGGTTAGCCATCAGCACTGCTGGGCCCTGGGTATTTAGCCTTCACTGGGATTGCCTATAGACCTGAACTTTGCTCCATTCTTTGGGGCCTCCCAAAGACAGCATGACCCCTGCTGCTAAGATCTAGGTCTTCCATGTCTTTGTATCTCACAGGCTATATAGACCGTGAATGCTCAATGAATACTTCTTAATTTATTTGCCTTGACGTTCTTCCCTTCTACCCACTTATACCTCCGTCACTGGAAGACACTCAAAAATAGCGACCTGATTTATTTTTTAAAGGACTGAACACATTAAAAATAGTCTCAGCAGAAGCAATCCTGAAAAATAGTATTAGGAAAGTGGTGTATCTAAAGCTCACTGGAAGACCAATTCTTTCTCTTAAAATCTACTTCCCTTTTCCTCCACACTTTCTTATGAAAACATATAAATATATGGCAATGTTGAAAGAATTTTATAGTGAACACCTTTTGTTATGGATTGAATTGTGTTCCCTCCTAAAATTTATATGTTAAAGCCCCAACCTTCAATGTGACTGTATTTGGAGAAAGGGCTTTCAGGTGGTAATAAAGGTTAAAAGAGGTCATTAGAATGGGCCTTAATGTGGGGCGCTTGGGTGGCTCAGTCGTTAAGTGTCTGCCTTTGGCTCAGGGCGTGATCCCTGCGCTCTGGGATTGAGCCCCACATCAGGCTCCTCCGCTGGGAGCCTGCTTCTTCCTCTCCCACTCCCCCTGCTTGTGTTCCCTCTCTCACTGGCTGTCTCTCTCTCTCTCTCAAATGAATAAATAAAATCTTTAAAAAAAAAAAAAGAGTGGGGCTTAATGTGATGGAATTGGTGGCTTTATAAGAAGAGGATGAGTGGGGCACCTGGGCGGCTCAGTCGGTTGTATCCGACTCTTGATTTCCACTCGGGTCATGATCTCAGCAGGATCCTGGGATCAAGCCCTGAATCAGGCTCCAAGCACAGCATGGAGTCGGCTTGAGTTTCTGTCCCCTGCTCCCCTCAACCCTGCCCTGCCACTCGCGCTCTCTTTAAAATCAATCAATCTTTTAAAAAAAAGAGAGAATCATAACGGAGAGAAAATACGTTTATAGTACTATACTGTATTTATTGAAAAAAACCTGCATATATGTGGACCTGCACAGTTTAAACCCATGTTGCTCAAGGGTCAACTGTATATACAAATATTGAATCATTACGTTGTACACCTGAAACTAGTCTAACATTATATGTCAAATATAACTCAACTAAAAAAGAAGAGAAGAGGAAAAAAAGAAGAAAGAAAAGTCGTTTTTAGACTGTGTGTATTACAATCAGGTGTTGTAAAGATTAGTGAGTTTCAGGGAAACACTTCAGTAAAACAGAACAGTAAAAAATGTATGCTGTGAGACAGCTGATAAACACGAGGTGTTTTCCTTGAGCATCTGCGGGTATCCCTCTCCACGTAAAAGCGTACAACCAGTGTATTAGCACTCTCCTTTATGTGATTTGGCGTTTGGTCTCTGCACTCATGGAGGTAGTGAGAAGCCAGCTGCTCCTGTAGACTGAATACACTCAGGCAGGTGAGAGGAACAATGGATGTCAGTCTTTCTTGCAGCCCTTGCTCAGCTTGCCAACCCAGGTGAATTTGCCTGCTCTTGACTCCGGTAATTCAATAGCTTCTTTCTTTCCGGTAGGGATTGCCTGGCCACTTACTGCCTGCCTTGAGTCTTTGTCCCATGCCACTCATCAATGTTGTGGTTTAAACACAAAGAATTTTAACATCCTTCACATCCCAAAATAAACAGCAGCTCTGGAAATGTCATAGGGCTTTCTCTGCACAGGAAATGGATTTAAATAATTCATGGGGCATTGTGAAAACTTTCTGATGCTCTCTCTCCCCTCCGGTTTCAAGAATAAACAAGTATGAGTGTTTGGAAATGTGAACTGAGTAACGAACTTTCTAGTTGGTGTTAGTGCACATTAAAAATCAATATATGAATGTGGCCTGGTGTTTTAGTACATGAAATATATATAGTCTGAGTATCTTTTTTTTTTAATTTAAGTATAACAAACTCCGTGTTTTAAATAATAAAAGTGACCTTCCATAACAATTATATTGGATTTGACTCTAGGATAATTTACAATGCTTTCCTTATCATAATTATTAAAAGCAGTATCAAGTGATCAGATATATAAGCTGGTTTTGAGGGAGAGCAATTTTTGCTAAACCAAGAAACAACAATGTTCAACAAATAATAGAAAAATGTTGAAACAAATAACAGAAAATTAGAATCCTAACTGCATCTGTTATTTGTATATCAGCCCTGAGTACAACTAGGGATTTTTGCACACTTCATACATAGAAGTAGCAAAAGGAAAAAGATTAATAGTGTCCTACAAAAGACTTTTGGGGAATGGAAAAGGACCACTCGCTCATGAATGCTGCCTCATGAAGCCAAACATAATAAGAGTTACAGGAAAGTCAGGTGACTAAATTATTCCAGCCTGGAGGCAGGCTCACCTAAAAGCTAAGAATTCTACTGCAAAGGACTAGCTCCCTATGTCCTTGACAAAATAAAAAATAAAATAAAATAAAATAAAAACATGTGAATAAGCCTAATGGTTCTTAACAATTCCTTTCAAGTCCTGTTTTCTACATAACATGGCACATTCTTTGTAAAGAAGCGTGTTTATTCACTTCAATGAGTTGGAAGTCTCACTTGCTGTGGGAGAAATATTTCAGGAGCTCTGATGAAAACATTCTAATCATTGGAAAAGAAAGTACACCTGACTTACTGGGAGAAGAAATAAATCCATACGCAAGGCAAGAAGAGATTGCAACAGCATCTGCTGAATTTTCTTCTCCTGATTATTTTGACTGTTTCCCATTTAGAAACCCATGCTATTACAAGGGTCTAAATGATCATTGTCACACAAAAATATATGTTAGAGAAAACTAGGTGTGAGCAGTCCTATCTCACTGACCCAACCAGTTTCACATTCAAGGAAAAAAAAAAAAAAACAACTTTGTTTCCAGCTTTGTTTCAAAAAGAAACAAAACATCCCATTGGCCATCAATCAGCCATGTATGTTGGCACCTTTTCTAATTCTCTGTGAACAATCAATGCATGCTATGTTCCAGCTCTAGAGATCAGTTCGTGAGGTGTCTTAATGACCTAGCTAATTCTTCTCTTTTACCAACTTACTGAATGAAACTTTTTTTTTTCCTTGCCAACTACCCATTTAATAAAATGGCCCATGAATGCAGTTAAATCTCATTGACTGATTTTGTTATGGTGTCTACTCTTGTTTCTGCTGCCATGAACTCCACACTTGACTGGTGGGGACATGCTCCCTTTCCTTAGAGTTGACTTCACTCAATTTGGGTGTCAGTCCTTTGGGAGAAGCAAGTCATCTGAGCTTACTTGTTACCAGTATCTTATTTGAAATTAGTTTTTTAGCAGATAGTTCATTCATCTAGCTCTTGGCGTCCTTTAGCTGATAACCTTTCTTGCTCATACTGTATGTGAAACCAAGAAATATTTGACGCCAAAATGTGTGACTCACTTGCATATAATGGCATTATAGAGAAACAGTCACACAGGGGAAGAAAAAAGATTTTGAACAAAGTATGCAAATAAGTACTTCATGGAGCCTGCAAACCCACTTTTAAGTCACAGTACTTATCACAGAATCAGAAACTCTCCATGTTGCTGCTGAATTTAGAAGTCAGTAGTTCAGCATACATTCGATTCAACTAGGGTTGATGAGCAGAAAACTCTCCCTTATCAATGCCACATTCCTCTCAGAGTGAATGTCTGTAACCGCTATGGGATGACGGTGCGCTCTGCCATTAGACACACAGGAGCACACACAGCCGTGGGGTGACGGGCACTGACCGCACACTGGCCATTCGAGATTAGCACTTGAAACCAGAAGGCAGACTTCTGGTAAAGATGACAGACATACATATTTACACTTGCTTCCTCCTGAAACTCCACTAAAGAGTTAGTAAACAGGGGCTCCTGGGTGGCTTAGTTGGTTTAGCGTCCGACTCTAGGTGTCAGTTCTGGTCATGATCTCAGGGTTTTGAGATCAAGCCCCATGTCAGGCTCCACGCTCAGCGCATAGTCTGCTTGAGGATTCTTTCTCTCCCTCTCCTTCTGCTCTCTCTCAAGTAAATAAATACATCTTAAAAAAAAAAAAGATAGTAAACAGAATTTTAAAAAGTATCGCATAAAATCAACAAAAGCAAAGAGGTGGTAGAGAAAAGAGAACATAAAATTTTGGAATCTAGAAATACGATCACAAATAATAAGCTGCCTAACAGAACTGAGAGAGTTGGGACACCCGGGTGGCTCAGTCAGTGAAGCGTCAGCCTTCAGCTCAGGTCGTGATCCTGGGGTCCTGGGGTCCCTGGGTCCTGGGATCCAGCCCAGCGTCTGGCTCTCTGCTCAGTGGGCAGTCTACTTCTCCCTCTCCCTCTGTGTTCTCTTCCTCTTCTTCTGTGCTCTCTCTCCCAAATAAATGAATTAAATCTTTAAAAAAATGATTTTTTCCATTAAAAAAAAGAATTAAAAATATCAAAGAACTAGAAATAAATTTTAAGAGACATGTTCAAGATCTTTATGCAAAGAGCCTTAAAATATTATTGAATGAAATTAAAGAAGATTAAAATAAAACAATATATTATCAGCTCTGCTCTCACTTTATGTGGGACCTGGGGCAAGAACACAAAGGGAGGCCTGCATAGCCTACATCTAAATATTTAAAAGTTATAAATATAGCCAACAAATGATCAATAAAACATAACCTATTTTCCTACATGGACAAATATATCATCATAACTACCTGGAAAGTCAGATTTGAATTCTGAGATTTGCACTCTTCAGAATTCTGTCCTGGAGTGTAGCCCCTGGCTCACAGCTTTCCCTAATCCCACTTCTCTTTCCACTCTGGCTCCACCTTACGCTGCACCAGGAGGGGAATTTCATGTGCATACGTGGACACACCAATCCACACATCCAAGCTCCATCCACAGTACCTGCCTCCCTGGACCACCACTTGACCATCCTTTAACCAATCCTCAGGAATAAGGGTGCACACGGATGGATTTCTCTGTCTTCCAGAGGACACCCTAGAAGTGGGTTTGAAGGTATTTGGGCAGGAAATTTCAGGATCCTGATACCCAGATTATAGTCTAGAGGGAGGGAGTGATGGCTCTGAGTAACCCATCACATTGATCCAGTAGACTCTCTATTCCATGGGAAAGGGGCACAATCCACAGAAACCCTGAAATTGGGGTCCATGGCAGAGGCCCCATTTCCTTGAGTCTGAGGATTATATTTATTCATATATTATGTTCACTAATTGGAAGATTCAATATGACAAAGATGGCAATTCTTTCCAATTGTTTCATAAATTCAATGCTATCTCCAATAGAAATTCCAACAGGTTGTTGTGGAACTGGACAAGTTGATTCTAAAATTTATATGGTAACACAGAAGTCCAAAATAGCCAGGATACCCTTAAAGAAGTCTCAAGATGGGACTCCTTACCCTATGAGGTAACAATACTCATTACAAATATACAGGAATTAGGACAGAGTAGTATTAGACAAACAGTCCAATAGGAAAAAATACAGAGAATAAAAACAGTCCTGCACCTAGATGGATGGATATGATATGGGGAACAAAGGCAGAAGGAAATGTAGATAAAATTAAATGTCCTTATAACCTACAGCCCATTGACAAATATTTAAGGCAGGCAGAGTGTAACGTTCCTCCAGGAAACTCCCAACTGTCTTAATGTTAATGTCTTGCTAGAGGGAAAAACTACCTTAGCTTGACAGTGGCCAGGCCTCCAGTGTCTTGTGAGTCTTCGTTAGCATATGAGAATGTTTTTGGAACTTCCCCTGGTCTTTACCTCCCCCCAACCCCAAAGTATATAATTTGTAGTTATAAAAAGTATATCATTTGAGTTGTTCCTCACAATCTCAGGGCAGCAGCTCTTTCTGCCCACGGGTCCTGTCCACATGCTTTAATAAAACCACATTTTTGCACCGAAGACATCTCAAGAATTCTTTCCTGGCCATCAACTCCCAACCACAACAACACTATCCAAAAAGCACATCAGATGGATGGATGGATGGATGGATGGATGGATGGATGGATGGATGAATAGATAGATAGATAGATAGATAGATAGATAGATAGATAGATTCTTGATTCTAAATAGCAAATCTTTCAATAAATGCTGCTGGGGCAATAGGATATCCATAAGGAAAAAAATGAAATAGCTCTCCATATCACATGGCACACATGAACCAATTCCAAGTGGACTGTGTACTTCATGTGAACGGCAAAACCATCCAGAATATGGGATGTTCTACAAGACAGATGGCCTGCTCTCTTCAACAAATAAATGCAATTAAAAAAAAAAAGGTGGGGAAACGAGTACAAGGTCAAAAAGCTTTAAGAGGAATATCAACCAAATGCAGTTTGTAGACTTGTTTGGATCCTGTTATGTAGGAAAATGGCATCAGGGTGATACAGAAAATAAACTAACTTTTTAAAAAGCTAAAATAAAATGGTAGCACAATTGGGTGTCATTGTATTGAATCGTCAGCCCAAACTAGGTCAAAATGATTCCAAAAGACTTTACCCCCAGCTTTGCCAAATCTTCAAAGGCCTGAGGCTAACTTGCAGCCCCCAGATCCTTCCTTCGCAGAGGAAGGTGTCTTACAAAATAAGAGGAACTTTGCAGCTGATCGCTCTTGAGGAACTAGTCTTTCATGTTGGAGCTAAATGCTTCTGTAGTTTGGGAAGCTTCAAGTTCTGGCGTTTACTACCAAGATTAAAGGAAATCTCTGGAGATGTGCCTGTCACTGGAACAGAATTCCCTACATTGCATGAAGTAATAGAAATTGGCTGAAGCTTCACATCTACTCAGTTCGAAAAGTTTCTTACAGACCCCTACCACTGAGAGGTCAAAATGGTGGCTCACTGGATTTAAGCCTGGCTACGTATTGCGATACAGCCAAGCATATTAGGGACAGCATATTAGCATTCCATAATGTGAATGATTCTAGGTTTCGTACTTTTTAGGATAATAGAGTTTAAACTCTAAGGCCGTTTTTGTAGCATTAAAATACGTTTCTTAAGAAATTTAGACAAATAATGTTGCATTTTAATTTTACAAACTATGTCCATGAAATTATTTCTCTGCCTAGCATTCTTTCAGTAGTTGTATGATTGAGTAAGAAGGTGCACCTTTTGGAATTTGAACCTTAATAAAAATTTTAAAGGTTTGAAATAAAAATTCTAATGCCAGTATTAGAAATACTTTTGCCAGGCACCTGGGTGGCTCAATCAGTTAAGCGTCTACCTCTGGCTCAGGTCATGATCCCAGGGTCCTGGGATGGAGCCCTGCGTTGGGCTCCCTGCTCCAAAGGGAGTCTGCCTCTCCCTCTGACCCTCCTTCCTGCTTATGCACTCTCTCAAATAAATAAATAAAATACTTTTTACAAAAGAATTTTTTTTGCCAATTCAATAAAGATAAAATAAACTAAAATCCAGTTACTGAAATGAGAAAATTTACTAATACTACATGTTCTCTACATGTCAGGCATTGTGTTAAGCACTTTCTGTACATTATCAAATTTGGTTCTCATAACAACCCTGTGAGGTAAATATCCCCACTTTACAGATGAAGAAACTTAGAGGAAACAAAGAAGGGAACCATGACTTCGATCCAGGCAGCTTTCTTTGGCTACAACCTCCACAATTCTTTCTCTCATGTTAGTTGTTTTCATCACTGAAGAAATGCTTCAATTAAACTTTAATTTCTAGTAAGATTAATTTTTATGATGATTTCTAACAATGATGGTCCTCTTTTTCCCCCGTATTTTAAAATATAAAAAAATGAGTTTTGTTATTGTAGGGTCCTTTGATAGAAAATATGCATTTAAATATGAAAAGTTGCTTAGATCATATCCAATGTACTGTATATGTAATATACCATATGGAAAAATCTAGTACAGAATTTTTGCATAAAATTGATCTAGATGGGCTGAAAGCTTTTATTGATCTAGAAAGCTTATTCTGGTATCATTTCTGACTTTGTTAACATGGCGGTGCCTGTTGGGCACATGGAAGCACTCACTGGAGCACATGCATGCATGTTCATCTATATACACACACATATGCTTTATTCCTCAAACGACATCTTGAAGGAAAACACAGTCGTAATTATAAGAGCAACTCTTTCTTTGCACTTTAGATTTTCATACGCTTTTCATATCTGATTTGCATAGATGATTTCCATACATGACTCTCATTTACTTCCCATCTTTTCTTTCTTTTTAAAGATTTTATTTATTTATTCATTCAACAGAGATAGAGACAGCCAGCGAGAGAGGGAACACAAGCAGGGGGAGCGGGAGAGGAAGAAGCAGGCTCATAGCGGAAGAGCCTGATGTGGGGCTCGATCCCATAACACTGGGATCACGCTCTGAGCCAAAGGCAGACGCTTAACCGCTGTGCCACCCAGGCGCCCCTCATTTACTTCCCATCTTAATCTTTAACTTTTCCCCTCCCTTTCCTCTTCACCTAGACCTCAGAGTATTTTACAGCATGTTATCTTAATTTATATTTAATGTACTGCCTTCCATTAAACCCTTTATTTGTTGTCTTAAAACTCATTCATGTGCCTCCAACAAAGTACTGTTCCTTGTGGCAGTTTGGTGTTCTGGAAAAAGTTATGAACTAAGAGCAAGAGGCATGGTAGCCTGAGTTAGCAGCTTGTTTCTGTCCCTCACTATTGTATAGCCCTGGGCAAATTTCTATGTCTTTGTAGCCTCGGTTTCCACATCTGTAAAATGGAGATAATACCCCTGCCCTATTTCCGGAGCTATTACGAAGTTCCGGTGTGATAAACTGGAACATGATTAACGGCTAACTGCAGGGAACACCACATCAGCCCTCCCTCTTCTTAAACAACTAACAGACCCCAGGGGCTCTGACTCTTGATTTCGGCTCAGGTCATGATCTCAGGGTCGTGAGATCTAGCCCTGCCTCAGGCTCCACACTCAGCGGTGAGAGTGGGAGTTCTGCTTCTCTCCCTGTCCTTCTCCTTCTGCCCCTC
Organism: Ailuropoda melanoleuca; assembly: GCF_002007445.2. Classification (NCBI taxonomy): domain Eukaryota; kingdom Metazoa; phylum Chordata; class Mammalia; order Carnivora; family Ursidae; genus Ailuropoda; species Ailuropoda melanoleuca. The sequence continues at coordinate 126,217,024 of NC_048224.1, read as the reverse complement.
TGCCTCCCCCTGTGCTCTCTCTCTCTGAAATAAATACATCTTAAAAAAAAAAAAAAAAACCAAAAAACTAACAGACCCCAGACTTTGATGTTCCTGCCAAACGCGAGAAGCCTGGATGCAGTGGCTGCAACAACCATCTTGGGACCAGACCCGAGAGAGAGGCCCAGAGTCACAGAGACCTTGCTTCTGCCTTCTCAAGCCTCTGGACCAGCCCTGGGCTGCCAACCTTCAGATTTCTTGTTTGGCAAGAGAAAAATAACTCTCCTGACATACTGACCTCTAGTGAGCTTGCGCGATGTGCCTCGCACCATGCCAAGCACCTGACGTGCATCAGACCCTGACCCCAGCTCAGCTCCCAGCTCAGCCCCCAGCTCAGCCCTTCTCCAGGAAACTGATGCGTAGAGACATGACCCTGTGTCTCGTGCCTTTGCTGATGGCTGTCGTGCATTCACAGGGGCCTCAACCAGTGATTCAGTTATTTAATTATTGTCAGAAATATGATACAAGATCACACCCTAAACCAAAATATTTCACTTGTGACCAACAGTTCTACAGTTCTGGTCACATCAATACTGCTGAGTTACGTAGGGACCATTGAGCAGCTACTCTGTCCCAGAGCAGTCATTGGGAAGTTGTACTTTCTAAAATCAGATGCTCGATGTATGGCATTTTCCCCCCTTAATGGCTGCAATTGGTAAGTGCAGGTTTGGGAAATGTGCTCATATAAATAATTATAGATATGATCTAAGACAGAGATTTGGGACATAGCTCATCAATTTTTCTGGGTGTTAGAGTAGATCCAGGACTGTTTGAGTAAAATCTTGGCCCGGTCCCCTCCTCCCCTCGCCAGATCCCCGAGGCCAGAGGCCAGTAGGTTTTCATCCCATCTCGTTCCTATTATTTGTTTGTTGTGGGAAGAGCTCCCAGGGGGTAAAAGCCGCCTTTTTTATGTCTGTGTCTCCAGCCCCTGGCACAGTGTAGGGGTAAGTGCTCAGCAAAAGTCCATGCAAGAAAGGAAAAAAGCTGGGAAAGAAGGAAGGAAGAGAAGGACAGAAAAAGAGGAAGGAATGAAGGAAGGAAGGAAGGAAGGAAGGAAGGAAGGAAGGAAGGAAGGAGAGGAAGGAAAGGACAGCAGAATGGCTTCAGCACAAGTGACTGCGTACATGTTGCCGATGGTTAGTGGACGTGGTTAGTCATGTATCTGGCAGGAAGAAGCCTCCCCTCCTGCCGTAAGTCCTGATTAACTTCTTAATTTCTACAGTACAGGATTCATAATATAAGTATGAAGACCATAAGAAGATAGGATTCCTTCGTCGCCCATCTACGCATGCACAAAGATCCGAAATCATTCTGTTCACTGCTGGCAGGTTTTGTTGCTGCCCCAAACAAGTCTTCGGAAGGGCAGAGGGACCAGAATCTCTGTATAGTATTTGTTTTGCCTAATAATAGAGGCTTTAAGTGTTTTTGGGAATTGGTTTTCTCTGGGGATCACTTAAGTTTCCCATTTCCTTGTAAATATTTTTAGTAAAAACATTATCCTCTTGGATTTCAGAGGAAGTTAAAAAAAAAAAAAAAGGAAACCTTGAAAGCATTCACTAAGTAATGTGCTCTTGAAACACAGGCACTTACTTGATGGTGTGTCCCCTTTAGTCAGAGTCCAAATTTCTAGGCGACACAAACCTGACTACTGCTCCTTCTCTGTGAATCCTTTCTTCCTCAAATGATCTTCAAAGTTCTCAGAGGGTTGGACTTGCAGGTTGTTTTCTATATTATATATAATAGTGTTTAATCCGTCTGAAGGTGTAGAATGCAATGATACTAAATCAATATCACGGCTCCCACCACCTAATACACATGGCAAGTGTCCTATGACTGTGAGGTTCTCGTAGTTTCCTATGCTTAGTTGGTATATGTTTACAGCAATTATTTATTTGGATAGTTTGACACATATTAATTTGAAATTATAAAATATCTTCATTTTTTAAAACTTTTGAAAACAGGCCAGCTTGGGATACCTGCCATTTTCCCATGTTCTGGTTTCTTTATTCTTAATTGGAAGTGTAGTTGACGTACAATATTATATTAATTTCAGGTGTACAACATAGTGATTTGATAATTCTATACATTACAAAATGTTTACCACATCAAATGTAGTTACCATCTGTCACCATACAAATTTATTCCCATAGTTAATAAGAATGCACTGATCTGTCAGAAAAGTTCCTGGTATTCCTGAAAAGAAAAGCCTTATAAAAACACCACTACAAAATCTTCCCCCAAATTGCCTGCCAAACCCTCCTTACCCACTACAAACAAACAACAAAAAACAACAAACTCCAGGCTCTCCTTCACCTGTTTTTTTTTTTTCTGGTGAGTTGAGTACTTAAAAATGGGTCAAATAGCAAGAAAGGACCCATTGTTGCATTATGGCCACTAAGGACCACAAGAATTAAATCGTCAAATAAATCACTTTGGTTATTGGAGCAAGGAACTCAACATCATTTTCACAAGGGAGTCTCCTCAGCTTTGGGATTTGACAGCACCTTGTCAGGGCTTACATTTCAAAGAAAGAAAAAATAAAAGAACTGAGTTTCTCTCAGAAAATTGAAAGGGACGTAGACCAAATTGGGAGCCAAATAGGCACAAGTTCAGTGGAGGACTAGAAAGGACCTCTGTTCTCAAGCCGGCCGAGGCCTGGGGCTTCAGCAGGTGGTGCTGCTCCCTCTGTGGGGGGGGGGGGCACCCCACAAGCTGGCATCAGAGGAGTCATGCGGGGACTCCCTGTTCCCGGGTTCCTGTCCAAAGGAGGGGGCTGGCTGACACAGCAGAGAAGACAAGCTCTGAGGTGAACCCAGGGCTTCTCAAGCACCCCAGATCCTCTTCCTCAGGGATGCCGACTCAGAGCCTCACCTCACGCAGCGGACAGACTCACAGTCCTGCCACAAAAAATAGTCATTCTGTCCTTGTGGGGAACACTTTCCTTTCTTGAACAATGCTGCAATGGGGACAAGTTGCAGGTCTTCCTCCACAGTCTCTCCCCCGCTGTCTACCCCCTCCGTCTCAGTGCCTCCCTGCATGAGTCCATGTGACATCACTTCACACCTCAGGCACCACAATGGCCTCCACACTTGCCCCGTGGCCTTAACATTCATTCTCCACACCGTAGCCCGAGTGAGCCTCCCAACCTAAAAATCATCACGCCATACACGCCCCTTGCCTGCTCGAAACCCTTCAGTGCCTTTCCAGTTCCCTCGAAAGAACACTGACATGCTTTGCCTTGAATTACAAAGGCCAGTATCACATGATCCGGGGCTCAACTTGGCCTCGGTCCCCCTCACTCACGCTTCTCTAGCCACCCCCACCTGCTGACAATCCGTAGAAGACCCTTCAGGTCACCTGCCTCACTGCCTTTGTACTTCTTGAAACTTGGTCTGAAGGTTGTAACTGGACTCTTCCCAAACTTCAGGTTTCCATTTAAATGTTATCTCCGTAGACAGGGCACCTTCCACCGCCCTACGTAAAACTAGCCCAGTCCCTCTACCCCATCACCAGTGGCGGCTGCTGGATATCTAACCACTGGCTCTGGAGGGAAGGGAGAGAACCCCTGCCTGCTGGCGGTGGAAATTCTACCACACAGCTGCATGGAAGCTACCCAGGTGACGTCCTTGAGCTGGCACGATTTCCGAAATGTAACGGTCAGCTCTTGTGAGCGGACCTGAGCTGGTTGCGGGTACCAGTGTGTTCTCGTGCATCACACAGGCCTGCTTGCTCCCTTCCGGGCACCCTACAAAAGCGGTAATAGTGTGTATTTGGTTGTACTTTTGTTGTTCTGTTTGTCTCTAAAGCTTATAGACAGAGATTGGAATGTAAGGTCTCTGAGGGAGGGTCCTTCTCAACCTTAGCCCAATTCCTATCAGTGCAGTTAAGTTTTCAAAAAGTATTTATGAGCTGTGTTGCCTGACTGGTTCAGTCAGAAGAGCATGTGACTCTTGATATCAGGCCCCATGGTGGGTGCAGAGATTACTTAAATAAATTAAAAAACTTTTAAAAAAGTATTTATGAGTTAATGGTAAGAGCTCATTCCACACACAAAGGTTTTCTTTTTCAAAGCCTTTTTCTTTTCTTAGGTTTCCTATATTAAAAAAAAAAATTAGGGGCGCCTGGGTGGCACAGAGGTTAAGCGTCTGCCTTCAGCTCAGGGCGTGATCCCGGCGTTGTGGGATCGGGCCCCACATCGGGCTCCTCTGCTATGAGCCTGCTCCTTCCTCTCCCACTCCCCCTGTTTGTGTTCCCTCTCTCTCTGGCTGTCTCTATCTCTGTCAAATAAATAAATAAAATCTTTAAAAAAAATAAAATAAAATAAAAAATAAAAAAATAAAAAAAAAATTATTTCCTTATTTTGGGGGGGGGACGTGATGTACTGTTTTTAAAACCCAGAAGGCCAAGAAAGAGACAGGGAATTGGCTAAGGAGGGCACAGAAGAAGAAAGGGCTGGAAGGGGTGTCGGATGGTATGAGCTGGAGTGAGTTTATAGCTTGAACCCCTCCAGTGAAATGAATTTTAGACTTTATGTTAATTAGAAAATAAGACTATCTTCAGTGTAGAGCAAGTCCTGCTTTTTGTTCCGTGAAACGTAAATTTCTCATTCATCACTGTGTGCCCACGGCCTAGCACGATGCCTGGCAAACAGCAGGTAACCAAGTATTTACTGAGTAACGAATAATGGAGAAGCTCTTGACTTTGGATTAGAAGAGCCCTTCTACAATGGCAGAAAAATCCCAAATTCAAGTTAATAAAACATTTAATGAGTGAGAACTAGGCATTGGTAAAAGAACTTGATGTGTAGAGACCTGGAGTTTTTGTGCTGTGGTTCAGTCCATTTTCCCAAGTAAGCCTGTAAGGACATGAAGCCCAGGCATAGGGACACCACCTCCCAGCTCACCTGAAGCCGCGGAGAGAAGTGGCAGAGAGAAGACGGCACCAGGTGTCTGGGAGGGGATGGCACAGGGCTGTCGGCACCCTGGGCCCCTGGGAAATTTCCAGGACGGCAGCCTGTGTGGCAGAAATGAAGTGATTATCATTGGATGAAATTGCCTACCTCAAAGGGAGTGAACACATCACCAGGCCTTCGTTCACCCAGCTGTCTCCCTCCAAGCCTTGTGATGGGTTGACCCAACACATTGCTTCCATTTGTAAGAGAGCAAGAAGAAAGAACGGCAGGGAGGGAGAGAGGGAGAGAATCTTTACATTAAATGGCTTTTCCTAGTTATACCCCTGGCCTGGGTCTGAACACCACGAAGAGGAATCCTCAGCTCTTTTTCTCACCCATGCTTCCTGCAGAAAACTCCTGCACAAAGGAATGTTTTTCTGCAAAGCCAGCTCCCTTCAGATGATGCAAGTTTCTCAGCACTTGTTTCTGTTAATAAACAGACATAGGTTTGAAAGATCGCCTTGTTTCAGGCATCTTTTTTTCTTTCCTTTTTGTTCTCTGCCACTCTACTGTAGGTTTTGCTGTTTTCACCTAAAGAAAATCCCACAATAGCTTGGACAAATGATACTAATCTGTATTTATAGTATCTTATTTTACTTAATGCTGTTTTTGGTTTTTACAGCTGACTGACTTTCGGATGTATGAAAAGATTGGACAAGGTTCTTGCAAAACTGGTTGTCAAATGCTGTTTTGTAGATGTTCCAAGAATCTTGGAGCTTTAAAAAGTGAACCCTGCAGTGCAAAATGCTTTATTTTCTATAAAATTCTTAGGCTTGACAAATACATCCCATTCATAGGGTATTTTTATTTTAGAGTTTGACTGCTTTACATTTTTTGGCCAATGCGGCCTTTCCAAGGTCTTGAAAGCTTTCTTATTACCCTTGTTTTATACTCGGAGGCCTGAGGTTTGAATAACCTGCCTCGGAGAGCAGGGCAGTCAGTCATTAGAGGCTCATCTCCAACAAAACTTGCCTATCTTACCACATAAATTTCCTAGCAACATAATCTATGAATTTACCAACATTGAAAAATTCCTTGGGGGCTCTTGGGTGGCTCAGTCAGTTAAGTGTCTAACTTTGGCTCAGGTCATGATCCCAGGATCCTGGGATTGAGCCCTGCATCGTTCTCCATGCTTGTGGGGAGCCTACTTCTCCCTCTCCTCCCCATTCGTGCTCTCTCTCAAATAAATAAACAAAAAATCTTGAATGAAAGAAAGAAAGAAAGAAAGAAAGAAAGAAAGAAAGAAAAAAAGAAAGAAAGAAAGATTTCTTGACCTTGTAAAGACTTTGTATATTACTATAAACACAGTTAAATTTTCATAGTATGTAACAGATAATATACATACATATGCACACATATTATTAAGCCATAAAAATAATATTCTAAATGCAGGGCATAGTAAAGATTAGGACACGGCAAATCAGGGAAGGGGTTAACAAATAAGCAGTTGATCCAATGTTCCAGAATCAATTGTGTGTAGAGATAAGATCCTTACCCTTAAGAGGTTTACCACCAACCTGGGAAGGCAGAGAACAAACATTCTCTAATCAATGCTAGCACAAAGAATTAGACTCTTGGAGCAAAATGCAAAGTTTTGCAAAAGGCAAAGTGAAGAAGGACTTCACATACATTAAGGTGTGCTCAGAGAGGGCAGGACAACCACAGAAGGCTTCTAAAGGAGGCTAATGTTCCATTAGGTCGGTAGATAGGGCATTAATAGGTGCGTTGGCAGAGAAGGGGAAGATTGGCTGAAACCAAACTGAACGGTAGAAATTTTCAAACTTCATCCCTTGAGAGGCGTCGTCACTTTCCCCTGGGGAAGGGGGAGGAACGCCACCACATTCCAGGTGACTCATCTCCATGTCAGCAGTGGCGTGCTGAAGTCCACTGCAAAGGCTTTCCCATCACTCAAATGTTAGGGATTTTGAGAGGCCATTCACAACATGTATGGGCAGTGTGCCCAGGTGGGAGTATTTACACCACAGAAATGGCAGATGCTACAGATCACTGCCCCCCCCACCCCACCCCCCACCTCCTGAAGATACACAGCTTCTGGTCAAAGAACCACACGCTGGCTGTGTGTCAGAAAGAGACAGGAGGTCAATGGGAGTAGGCGAAGAAAGGAGTAAGGAGTCAGAAGCAGAGTGACAAAGACAAGGTTGCAAGAAACCAGCAACGACTTTCCAGAAAGGTGAGCGCGTGACCTAGGAACCACCAGGAGAGCAATGTGCCTACGGAAGCGTGGAAACACGTTATAGCTTTAGGCGATGGTAGAGTTGCTTAGAGCTTTGTATGATAGGAGGGCTGCATTAAGACTTCTCTAAAAATCTGGTAGTATTCTGCCTTACTCCTCATGTCTTTATGGGCCTGACCACTTGTTTCTCTGATATTAGAACAGATTCCGAACAATTCTTAAAGAATTTTGGCCCCGCTTGCGGACACTCCTCCGGCCCCCCTCGGACGTAAGGGAGCCGTGATCTCATTCCACTCAATTTTCATGCAAGGATGGCAGTGGTGTCCCCACAGCCTGATTCCTGCGGGGTATATACGTCCACATTTGACTGGCCACATAGTGCGGCGGACCTTTGCATACTTGCTACCATCCGACAGATGACGCTATCCCGTCCAGTATCATCTTCATGATCTCTCCCCCAACCCTTGCCTCTTCTTCTGCATTCCACACTTGCTTACCATCCTCTAAGTAGTTACCCCAACTGAACACTTGGGTATCATCTCTGGTTTCTCTATTTCCCTCACTGTCCACATCTAATCAGTGAATTTCTCGTTAGCACCTGTTCCCCATTGTGACTGCTGCTGCCTTACGTCAAGTTCTTATCCCTTTTTCTCTGGAGTCCCACAAAAACTTCCTACCTATCTGGGGTCTGTGCCTTTAGCCTCCTTGTCCTCCAACCTATGCTTCATAGTAGAGTCACATTTAGAAAGCCCAAATCTGATCCTGTCGTTTCCCCATTCCTTCAAATGTTTTCTAGAATTTTCACAATAAAGTTTAAGTTCCTCATATCAGCCCACAAAGCCTCACGAAGCCAGGCTTGTTTAATCCTCTGGTCTCAATATTCCTCTCAACTCCCACACAGCCACCCTTGTCCTGCTCTTCAGACAGTCAGCTATGCCGTGCTGTGCCGCACCCCAGTGCCTTTGCACCGTCTGTGCCTTCAGCCTAGAATTCCACCAGACTCCCCTAACCTCCACACCTACTTCACGATTTCACTCATTCCTACTCATCCTTCAGAATACAGCTCAAAATCACCTCTCGAAAGAAAAGAAATCATCCATGACATCCAGCTTGATCCAAGGGTCTGTCCACAACCCCTCTCTGGGCTTTCTGCTCCTGTGGCACCTGCGTGTATTTCAATCACTGTCTTGTCACATAGTCGGATGCCTGTCAGCTTTTCTTATCACGTGGCAGGAACCATGTCCCCTTTGGCCTCGTGTCTCCTTTCCCTAGCACTTAGCTATGCTTGAAACATGTTTGCATAATTTTGTCCTGGACTTGATTCTCCTTATGGCTGGGGAAGGTGGCTTGGTACGGGGGTTACATATGGTGCAGGAGGAATACAGTAAGGAGAGTAACACGTACTTGGCTTAATTGGCGCCACGGTGTACGGGTTGGAAAGACAAAGATGACACGTTTCATGGTGCTCACTTTATCAACGGTACTGATGCAGAGAAGAGGTTGAGGGTGACGTAAGGCTGGACGTAGCCACAAGGACACTAATGGGGGCCGCAGGCCAGGCAGCGTCAGAGGGGTAATATGAAACACACGGGGGGCTTGGAAGTGGGGACGAGGCTGAGCATTGTTAGTTCTGGGTGTGCCAGACACTTTACACACATCATAAGTCATTCTCACAACTACTCTATGAAATAGGTTTATCTCTAAGAAACTGAAAATAATTGCCAACAGGAAGCTGAAACCCGGAGATTCAAATGCCAAATGCAGAGTCAGACCTTCTTCATGGCTGCTGTGGATTCAAACCCTGGTTCACTCCCGCCTAAGTCTACACACCTCCCCTACGCCACACTCCTTACTGACACAGAGAAGGATGTGGGAATTAAGGGGGTGGAATTTATTTTTTTTTAAGATTTACTTGTTTGTCAGAGAGAAAAAGAGAGTGCAAGCACAAGCAGGGGGAGCAGGAGGCAGAGGGAGAAGCAGGCTCCCCATTGAGCAAGGAGCCTGATGTGGGACTTGATCCCAGGACCCTGAGATCATGACCTGAGCCGAAGGCAGACACTTAACCAACTAAGCCACGCAGGTGCCCCGAGGGGATGGAATTTAACTTGGGCCTCAACCCCAGCCTTCCCTTGACTCATAATCATTTAACCACGGAAGGTGGCCAGAAATTGGGATAATGGCTAAAATTGATATCCGGATTGATGGAGCATTTCCTCCCAATGGAGAAACTTGGGTGTTCCAAAGGCAAACACATCTTCCTATGCGTGTTTAGTGCCCACGGACAGTAGTGTTCATTGGGGTAACTAACACTGTGCTGAGGCTTTGCGAGCACATGTGACGGGATAGCGTCAGGTTCCCAGGGCCCATGGGGAGAAAATAAGGAGCAGAGTACTCGCTACCCTCTGTCCAGACCTGCCCCATCCCCCACAGCCTGCTGAAAAACTCCATTTCAAGAGCTCTATGGTCCCCAGACTCAACTCTACACATCAGTGGAAGAGGAGGGCTGGGAGAGAAAAGGGAGGTCGCCTTTTGGGGGTGCTGAGTTTGTGGCATAGCAACCCTCCTTTTCCCCTCACCTGCCTTTTGGGGAGAGAGGGGATTTGACCTGGATTCTCCAGTGATCTCTTTTTTGTTTTTTTTTTAAGTGGGCCCCATGCCCAATGTGGAGCCCACTGCAGGGCTCGAACTCACTAGCCAGAGATCAAGACCTGAGCTTAAATCAAGAGTCAGACACTTAAGGTGCCCCTCCAGTGATCTTCTTACAAGATTGGTGGAGACTAGCCCATGCCTCTCATCGAGATGAGACAGATGACCCTCTCTCCCCATAATGATGCTGGGCATTGGGCGGGCTGGGCACCAGTGCTGCGGGGGTGTGGAGAGATGGGGGCCCTGGGGGTGTGTCACAGTGAGGTGGTTTCCTATGCCAAGGAAATGTGAGTTTCCCCGGCCAACTCATAAGAAAATGGTGTTTCCTTGCCTCAGAAAAGATAAAAGTGTTCACGATAGCAAGACATTCTTGCTTCTGGATAAAATAGGAAAGAAATCAGCTACTGGAAGCCTGCATTGGACTTGGGTCACTGGCCCTTGTCTTCACCGACAGCACCAGGTCCATATTCCCCTCCATTGAGCAAGAAGGGCTGCCATTAATGAAGGACTGAAGCTTGAGACACTGCATTTACAGACACCAGATGGGACTGAGAAGGCAGAATTTTCCCCAGGAGGCAGACGGAGTGGAGTCTCTTGAGGAGAGAAGCAGCAGACGGGATTCAAAACTTGAGATTTCAGAAATAAGATGAACAGTGAGAGTAACACAAGAAAGATTGGGTGGGAGAAAGAAACGTCCATGGGGAGGACACTTTCCTTCCAGAGGCCTGAGTCTTCAAGGTTGAAGGTCTACCTTTTAGTCTTCCTATCCTGACTGGGCTTGCTTTTTTGAGGTCTGCCTGACCCTTCTGAAGAAAACACCATCACAGTTCTTGGGTGTTTGGAAAGGGAAGGTTTTTTGTTTTTTTTAAAGATTTTATTTATTTATTCGACAGAGATAGAGACAGCCAGCGAGAGAGGGAACACAAGCAGGGGGAGTGGGAGAGGAAGAAGCAGGCTCATAGCGGAGGAGCCTGATGTGGGGCTCGATCCCATAACGCCGGGATCACGCCCTGAGCCGAAGGCAGACGCTTAACCGCTGTGCCACCCAGGCGTCCCTGGAAAGGGAAGGTTAATGTGGCAGGAGGGACATGGGGGCAGGACAGAGATTCTCCTGTCATTTTGCAGGGCTCTACACATACACACACACACACCCCAGCAGCCGCAGAGACCCCTTAGGGTGGCTAGCAGCAGAGAACGTCCTTTGAAACACTTGGCAGTGAGGCTGAATTCCCTAGGCCTACACTACCAAGGATGAACTCATCCCCTTTTTAAGACGGGGCCTTACAAGAAGGGGTTGACACAAGTGAAGTTACAGATGTGTCAATTATATTTCATTCAAGCATTCATACAGGTCAACCTCACTTTGCAAACATGTGCTTTGCCCACTCCCTCATTAGTGCATTAAATGTGTTGTGGCTGTAATCTGACAAACAGTTGAGAGTTTTTGAATGGTATCTGCTTCTCTTGCTGCCAACAGCCATCTTGGGTTCTCTCAAAGAGCCAAAAATATCCTTCAGATAAGCCACAAAGAGACCACCGGCCTGGGTTGGAACCAAAGTCAACTTCCAAAGACCACAGTATTTATACCAATGAGAGCTAGTAACAGTGCACTGAAGAAAGGGAGTCAACAACCGGAAGACCTCACTGGGCTCATAGCAAGATATCCCTTGCATATATTTCTACGCATCTAAGCAATAAATAAACCACGTGGCTATAACAATGCCTGCTTTTTCAAATTCATGGGTTATGCTAAATTTACAGAGAAATGGATCCAGGAAATCTGATTTTATATTTCTAGCACCTTGAAATTGGTGAGAATTTCTGATGTAATAATATTTAATGGTAATTTATGCAGATAAACAAATGGATGCTTTTAAAGAATGTGTAAAGGTCACATCATGTTCCAGGAAACACGATTAGTATTTCTTGCAGAGGATTTGTGGGAGAATTAAAAATACAGGCAGACAGAAGAGAATGTTCTTTCTCTCCTGCCTATAAGTGTGCCCATATATGTTCTTCCATATCTTACCATAATACACACGTCACTCTATTTCCCTTTCTGATAATGCCCAGCAGGTTAGGCTCCGGTTAACTAGTTTCCACTGAGGGCAGGGCTTCTTAAGAAAAACTAAGTGTTGGTATGCCTGGGTGGCTCAGTCAGTTAAGCATCTGCCTTCGGCTCAGGTCGTGATCTCAGGGTCCTGGGATCAAGTCCGACATCGGGCTCCTGACTTAGCGGCGAGCCTGCTTCTCTCTCTGCCTCTCCCTGCTTGTGCTTGCACATGCGCTCTCTCTCCTCTGACAAATAAATAAAATCTTAAAAAGAAGAAGAAGAATAACTAAGTGCTCTGGTGTATTTCAAAAGGACTATTTCTTTTCCCCTCTCTCTACTGGAAGCAAGAGGGCATTTTTCTCCAACATTTACTGTGGGAATGTGGTTACGCTCCTGGAAGTACATCTCACAAAACCGCAGGGGCCCTGTTATGACTGGGTCCCCCTGGAGTTTTTAACTCTCAGACTTGTCTGCCCTGAGCCTCCAGCAATTCCTCAGTTACATTTCTGGTTTTCCTGCCTGAGTACTGGTTCCTAAAGTGGTTTCTGCTCACTGAGTGTGTGTTCCAGTAAGCTGGCACTCCCTGCATTGGCCTGCCTCTCTTTCCAGCCTTGGAGGGCATAGGATTTGCCCTGTCTCTTATGCATCCAAGAAAAGTTGTTGATTTTTCAGTGTGTTCGGCTTTTTACTTGTTAGGAGGAGTGGTGAATCTTTACATGTGAACAGGAAATGGGACTCCTCTATTCCCCTCTCTCTTCTTTAGCTGCCATTCTTCTTCAGGAATCATCTTCACTTACTTTGTTGGTTTTCTTGACAATCTTTCTTTACTTTAAGTGGTTTCCTAATTTCTAAATCCAGGGTGTATTTGAACACGTGCATCTTCCCGTAATTCCACATAGCATCCATTACCACTCCTTTTTACAACAGCCTTTCCTTTGGCCTTACATGAAAATACATTCTTCAGAATCTTTTTTTAAAAGATTTTATTTATTTATTTGAGAGAGAGAGTGTGTGTGTGTGTGCAAGAGCATGAGCAGGGGGAGGGGGAGGGGAAGGGAGAGAGGCAGAGGGAGAAGCAGACTTCCCACTGAGCGGGAGCCCAACACAGACTCAATCCCAGGACCCTGGGATCATGACCTGAGCCTAAGGTAGATGCTTAGCCCACCGATCCACCCAGGTGCCCCATTCTTTAGAATCTCATGTCTATATGTTTATTAAAGCCTCTTAATTCCCAACCTTCCTGTGGTTTAGTCTTTAGCCTGCTACTTTCCTTCCTTTATATTCTCTCTTTTGGTGAACACATCCATCCTGTGGCTTCTGCTATCACCTCTATGCAAATCTACATGTTCAGCTGACCTTCGTTCTGAGATCAACATACGGGAGATCTCAAGTGGAGAAATACTGAAGATACAGGCCTACTACAAGCTCCATCTATGAATCCATTTCTTCTGACCTGGACGGAAAGTATTTCAACAAGTTCAAATGCACCACAGGGTGATGCCTAGAAGAAACCAGCATGCTTGAGTGAGCACTGGGAACCCATGAGACTGTGAGTTCTACCTCCACCATTTTAACCATCCATATGACTGTGTCTTTCAGAAATAGTGGGGGCTCCAGGAACAGGGCATCTTTGTTGAGAGACCCCTTTTACTGAGTAGAATGCACTGGAAAAATACGCATCTCCCTGACCTAAAACATGCTCTTAAGCTGGCCCACACTGTGACCACCAGGGCAAATTTCTAGAGAAAGAAAACACCCCTGGAGCTTCTCAGACATGAGCAGAGGGAACTCCCAAAAGACAAGACTCTCTATAATCCAGCAGGTGGGAAGACAGAATATTGAGATTTGAAATATTACTGTTAATTATGATCTCATTTATACTCTCAGAGCGATGATTTTTTGAAGCACTTTTTCCTAGATGAATTGCAGGCAATGGCCCAAGTCACAAACCTGAGAGTTGAGCTAAACTCCTCCTTTTTCTTCATCTCTGAAATCTAGTGAGTGCCATGTAAGTCTATCCTTCGTAATTTGTACAGAAGAAAAGTACTATAGCACGAAGGATGCAGGACAGGAGACTACTCTTATAGAGATCTTATATTTGGTGAGGGGCGCCAGAGTGTCTCAGTTGGTTAAGCATCCTACTCTTGATTTCCCTCAGGTCATGGAATCGATCCCCACATCAGGCTCCACACTCAGTGGGGAGTCTGCTTGAGTTTCTCTCTCTCCCTCTCCCTCTGCCCCTCCTCTGCAGTAAATAAATAAAATCGTAAAAAAAAAAGTTCTTACATTGAGTGATATAAACTCAAAGTAGACTGTAATAAGTTAAGGATGTGTACTGTAATTCCTAGAACCAATATTTAAAAAAAAAAAACAAACCAAGAAGTATAGCTAAAAAGTCAATAGAACTGATAGAAGAGAATACTAAATCTATTCATTAACCAAAGGAAGAACAAAAAACAGGTAGGACAAATAGAGAAAACTCCAGCAAGATGTAGGCTTACACCCAACCATATCAGGAGGGTAAATGGACCAATCATTTCAATTAAAGGCAGAGATTACTAGACTGGATTTAAAAAAGAACAAGACCTAATTATATGTTGTTTATGAGAGATGCACTTTACATATAAACACACAGACAAATTGAAAGTACAAATATGGAAAAGATATCCATGCAAACACCAATCACAAGAAAGCTAGGGTAGCTGTATTAATTTCAGACAAAGAAGGCTTCAAGACAAATGGGATTACCAGAGATGATTCAAGTCATCTTATAATGATAAAAGGTCAGTTCCTCAAGAAGACCGAGTAAACCTGCCCTTGAGAGCATCTGTTTCACATGCTGCCTCTCCTGCACTTCATCTTATCTCTTGGCTCGGTTTGGTTCTTCCGGTTCCTTGGCAGGATGATGTCTATCTTCCATTCTAATCCATCCTGGTTGCAAGTTCACTTTAAAACAAAAATAGGATCACTCCTTTAATTAAAAATCTCTAATGGTTCCTAGTCACTGGCTGGAAAAAGTTCAGGTCCCTTCCTTAGCTTGTTACACCTGTCCCAACCCAACTATCCAGCTTTGTCTTTCACTGATCCGTGTTCAACCTTGACCCCATTCACAGCAATTACTCCTGTTCCAGAACACACAATGCTTCCCTCAGAGCATACTTCCTCCACCTGTCAAAGATCCCCTCCTTTCACTTCCTCCACACATCAATTATGCATCCTTTTGTCCTTGGCTACAAACCGTACCTGAACCAGCCCCTGTTATCCTCCCTCTCCTCCCTCACTCACTGTGCCCCAGCTGCACTGGCCTCAAATACACCACACTGAGGCCCACTTTAGGGTCTTTGCATTTGTTGTCCCGTCTTCAAGGCATGCTCTCCTTGCTCAATGCATGGTAACCCCTCTGAGCCATTCAGGTTGCTCCTCCCAGAGTCCTTCCCTAGCCTCCCATTCTTTTTTTTTTTAGATTTTATTTATTTATTGGACAGAGAGAGACACAGTGAGAGAGGGAACACCAGCAGGGGGCATGGGAGAAGGAGAAGCAGGCTTCCCGCTGAGCAGGGAGCCCGATGCGGGGCTTGATCCGAGAACACTGGGATCATGACCTGAGCCGAAGGCAGACGCTTAATGACTGAGCCACCCAGACACCCCCTTAGCCTCCCATTCTTAAGCAGCACCCACCCACCCCTCACTCACTATACATCGCACTGTTTTATTGCCTCCACACTTTTCATCATTGCCTCAAATACCCTTTTCATTTCCTTGCTTATTGTGTCTCCCCATCCCACTAGAAAGCAGACTCCATGAGAATGGGGATCTCATGAGTTTTGTTCACCAGTGTATCCTCAAGTCCTAGAACAGTGCCTGGCACATAGAAAGTCGTCAATAACAATAAATCAATGGTGGGTGGATGAGGAGATATTTGGTATAGGGAAAAAATGTACCACCCGTATACATAGCAAAGAAGCTTACGTTCTCTTTGGAGCATTTTCTACTCTGACTCTACCTAAGGAATATCTAAGTAATGAGAATCTGGAGATCGGCTCTGTGCGTTCAGGGAGATCCGTGGGCCCTTCTCCCAGCCCCACCACTTCAGACGCCTGGCACACATCTGCAATGTCCCCTCTTGCTGTTTCTCCTGTGCTGCATTGCCCTCCGGGAGCCTGTGACCTAAAACGGAGGCCTGACCCCGACTCGACTGTAAAATCCAGTGTTCAACCAAAGCTGAAACTAAATATTGCCTTCTAATAACCATTATTCATTATTAGTTACATCTATTGATAACTGATACACTAAACTGCTGACCGATACGATCCACTGTCAGTAATAACATTTGAATGCTATGTTTCAACTCATCACATCCGCACAACAGCCCTATGAGGTATGTACCACGATTATCCTCATTTTTTCACACCCCACGATGACACTGTGGCAAGGAGAGCTGGAGAAACCCATCCAAAGGCCCACAGCTAGCAAGTGGAGCTGGTACTGAAACCAGGGGAACTGGTTCCAGACTCGGGCCGTCTGACTCCAGAGCTTGCAGGGGAGCATGTGTCCCAAGGTTTGTTCCATACAACACACCACAGACAACGCAATGAGAAAAATGGCAGCAGATGTTACAGACTGAATGTCTGTCCCTCAAAATTCCTATGTTGAGCCCTAACCACGGTATGATGGTACTTGGAGATAGGGCCTTTGGGAGCAATCAGGTTTAGAGGAAGCTTGCTTCCCCCTCTGCCACGTGAGGACACCGTGAGAAGACAGTGTCGGCAAGCCACAGAGTGGCCCTTCACCAGGAGCCCCAACTGCTGGCACCTTGCCTTTGAACTTCCCAGGCTCCAGAATTGTGGGAAAGAAATGTCAGCTGCTTAAACCTCTCAGTCTTCAGGATTTTGTAATAGCAACCTGAGCTGACTAACACAGGGGAGGGTGCACCTTCCTCAAATCAGTTTGGGAAATACTCTCTACTCACTCCCTATCTGAAAGGACTCACAATGCCTATTAGGAAATCAAAAGCTCTGGAAAGTCCTGCAGGAAAGAAACTGTTTAATTTGTTTCACCAATTGCTTCTCAAACACTTTTGACAATGGAAATCCCCCGCTTACGAATACTTCACAGAACCCACTTGGCAGGGACTCCGGGGGTAAATGCCTCAGGTATGATGGTGGGCTTACTTCCAGGTGGAATGGAACTGCCCAGTGAAGTCAGAAGCTGGTGTTGGGAAAGGTTTGGTAGCAGAGCCCAAGAGCGGAGAGGTGACTCAGGCAGAGTGTGAGAAACACAGAGCAGAGGGCAGCATCCAAGAGGCAGTGAGTGGCTCTTATTTAAGAGGAAGAAGAGCCCAGCTATTCCAGAAACATCGGGGAAGGTGAGTGGGGAGATCTACTATAAGGAAGTTGTTCTCAGGTAAAGCTGGTGAGAACTAACTTTCAAGAGCAAAGTTTAGGCCTGCCGTGGACAGAGGATTTGACTTTAAGAACAGAAAGGCCATTACAGAATTGTGTAAATTGGAATATAGGAGAATACGATAACAAAGAAATCTCAGAATGATTGTCTCAACTGCTAGAAAGAGCCATATGTGATGCCCATTAGAAATGCAATACAGACTGATATCCTAACATTGTCTTAGTTTCTTTCTAGGGATTTACAAGATGGGACCTCAAATAAAAGACCCAGTTGGGCAAGAAGAGAATAAGAAGGTCTCGCCTGGCCATAGCAGTATCCAATAACTGTTTGCTGAAGTATCGAAAGGACAAAAAAGGGGAGGAGTAATAGCACAACTTGGGTCTTGTGTCCTTAAAGTGAAATACTAATTATAATTAAGTAGTTAGATATTAACAGTTTATGCTTCTTGCAGGGTAGGTAGGAGTGGAGGGAAGAAGGGGAGATTGCTGACAGAATGATGGCAAACATGCACAGAAAACCATCAAACTGCTGTGTGATTGCATAGTGAGATTTCCTGTCTGCTGTTGGCTGTGGGGCCCTTATACATTCCATCCAAATAGTACCTCCCGATTCCTTGTTCTTCACAACATCCTAGAGGAAGTTTGGGAAAGAAACTGTTTTGTTCAGAGATAGGCACACTTAATACAATTCAGACAGTACGTTGGTAACGAGTATTCCATATGGATCGACTGTGCAAATGGATTCGATTTGCTTTTTTCTTAAGCAGAAGGACATAAAAACACAAGTGGCCTCAATGATTTAACACTGAAAATGTTGACATAGTAGAAATAAACCTCAATATAGAGCAGTGGGCTTGCCATACGCTCTTCATTTAAAACAAATTGAGAATTTGTTTGATATCAATAATTTTTCCTTGGAATTGGAATGTATTGAGGTTTTATACATGTTACACAGAGCAAACAGCCTATTTTCAATTTTTTTTGTGTTCCTATATTCACCTGTAATTGCAAATTCCATACAAATGATGTTTTCTCTCTTGTGTAAATGCCAAGGGAAGTTAACAAATGTCGCGATCATTAGTGCCATCTATTGGTGAAAAGTAGTATGACCACATTTGCTGGGTACAAGACATGGAGTTACTATGGGGACAAGGAATCAAGTAAAAAGACAGATTGGACAGGTATTCTGTATTTAAGATGGTGGTGAGGGGCGCCTGGGTGGCTCAGTCGTTGGGCGTCTGCCTTCAGCTCAGGGCGTGATCCTGGTGTTCTGGGATCGAGCTCCACATCGGGCTCCCTGCTCCTCTGGGAGCCTGCTTCTTTCTCTCCCACTCCCCCTGCTTGTGTTCCCTCTCTCGCTGGCTGCCTCTGTCAAATAAATAAATAAAATCTTAAAAAAAAAAAAAGAATGGTGGTGAATCTTTTACGAGACAATTAGAAATTAAAACACCTAAAGTGTATTTAATTAAATAATTATTGCTAATATTTTTAGGTGTGATGTTGGCGTTGGGTTACATTAAAACATCCTTATCTTTCAGAGATTTGGGGCCAAGTTTGACCCACGATCTGTTTAGCCTATGAGCTAAGAATAGTTTTTACATTTTTGCTTGAAAGAATCAAAAGAAGACTGATTTGTGCCCTAGGAAAATTGCATGAAATTTGAATTTCAGTGTCCATAAATAAGGTTTTATTGAAACACGGCCGTGCTCATTTCTGTTTTGTCTATGGCTGATCGTGCTGCATGCACCAGCAAAGCTGAGGTGCTGCAAAGAGACCATATGGCTCACAGAGCCTAAAGATCTACCCCCGGCCCTTAACAGAAAAACCTTGCCCACTCTGCCCTAGAGCTTTCCTCTTCTCAGTGTGACCGGTGAACCACCAACATTGGCTTTGCCTGGAGGCGTTAAGAGCACACAATCATGGTCTGCACCCCAGACCCTACTGATTCAAAATCTTCAGATCCCAGGTGATTCGTACTCATGTTAAAGTTCGGGGAGCACTGGTTTAGAGGGCTCTGCCTGGGTCATCCTCCGGCCGCACCCTCCCAAGGGTGGGTGGGAAGAGAAGGGGGGGAGTGTTGGGGGCTGGGGATTCAGATTCCCAGGCCACCCTTGCGACCCCCTGAATCAGAATCTTGGGGCTGGTGCCTAGGATTCTGCATTCCAACCAGCTCCCCTGGTGATTCTGATCTGCAGCAGAGCTACAGAAGCGCATGTGGTGAAGACAGAGTGGAGAGGAGCTGGCCCCGAGTGAGCAGGAAGCTTCAGGGGAGAAAGGGGGGGAGGAAGCCAGGTCATGGGAAAATGCTCTTCATCATATGGCCTGAACACCCCCCCCCAAGGAGTTGGCTGTAGGGAAAAGCTTTCCACCAGAATAGGGCAAGGGTGTCCTCCTGCCAAATGTGGGGTTCTCAGGGGCTGCCCTGAAAAGTACAGGACTCAATGCACAATAGGGAGCAAAAGGAGCTAGGGGCACCTGGAGGGATCCTCTGGACTCAGAGTTCAAGCAGAGAAGCCACAGAGCAAAGTTTTGTGCAAGCGAGACCTCCCGGGTCCTGCAGGGACACGGGAGCAGCCGGGACAGACAGGGTTCAGATCCTGCATGGGTCATGTGCAAGCTGTATGGCCTTGAGCAAGTTACTAACACTCTGTAGGTTTGTTTCCTCGTCCATAAGATGGGGATCCTAACACCTCCCTGGCTAGTGTCAGTATTCAACATGATAATTAAGCAAAGGTGCATGCTTGCCACATACAGCTGGAAAAGGGCTGACTGCTGTTTATTATGAAGCATGTTTCCTTATTCCTCTGCACTTTCTGAGGCTTGATGGCATAGGCACTTGCCACTGGCTCATAAGACCAATTTCCCCAAACCCCAAGTGCAGGAAGCTGCTTGGGGTCCAATCACAGCCCTGCGTCAGACCAGGGCTTGGCCAGAGACTTAGAACCCCCTGAGCTTTCCTGTGAAGGAGCCACTCCTGACGTCACTGCCAAGCTGCTCACTGTCCACCATTCCTAGGCTCTCCTGCCCATCGAGAGAGCACACCGGGGACTCTCCCCTTCCCGATGAGCGCAGATTTGTACAAAACCCGAGAGAGCTGTGCCATACCAAAACCCACCACTAGGGGGAAGCAGGAGCCAAGCATCCGTGTGAGGAGCGCGGGAAGATGGAGGGGTAGGAAGAGCACAGGAAGGGCAGGAAGGGTGGCAGGAGCTAGCGTCCCCCTCCCCCACCTGCCCCACCCTCTAAACACCCCCTCCTGCCTGCACTGGAACCACCTGTTCGCTGTTTACACTTTGCTCACGGGTGGGGGGGGGGCTAGTCCGTTAATGTGAATCACCTGGGGAGCGCCGTAAACTCTCAGTGCCCAGGTTTTATCGTCATGAATCAGACTTTCTGGGGCGGGAGGCAGAAAGCAACACTTATTTATTCATTTTTTAATCGTAGAGTCTTCATCTTTTTTCTTTTTTAAGCAGTCTCCACGCCCAACACGGGGCTTGAACTCATGGCCCTGAGATCAAGACTCGCATGGTCTACCAGCTGAGCCCGCCCAGATACCCCCAGCATCAATATTTTAAAAAGNGGAGCGCCGTAAACTCTCAGTGCCCAGGTTTTATCGTCATGAATCAGACTTTCTGGGGCGGGAGGCAGAAAGCAACACTTATTTATTCATTTTTTAATCGTAGAGTCTTCATCTTTTTTCTTTTTTAAGCAGTCTCCACGCCCAACACGGGGCTTGAACTCATGGCCCTGAGATCAAGACTCGCATGGTCTACCAGCTGAGCCCGCCAGGTACCCCCAGCATCAATATTTTAAAAAGTATTTTTTTTTTAAAGATTTTATTTATTTATTCGACAGAGATAGAGACAGGCAGCGAGAGAGGGAACACAAGCAGGGGGAGTGGGAGAGGAAGAAGCAGGCTCATAGCAGAAGAGCCTGATGTGGGGCTCGATCCCACAACGCCGGGATCACGCCCTGAGCTGAAGGCAGACGCTTAACCGCTGTGCCACCCAGGCGCCCCTAAAAAGTATTTTTTAAATACTTTTTGTGATTCCACCCCGCAGCCGAGTTTGAGAACCACTGTTGTAGACAAAAGAGCTCATTTCTTCCTAGTGGCAGCCGGCTTTCCTTGCTAGAGGCTGCCTCCCAGAAGCCTCTTCCCGACTGACTGCACGTTCCTCTCCTCCATGCCTCTACAAGTCTGTCTGTAACTGGCGCCAGTGCTGTTCATAGCTGGATGTGACACAGATCGTGTGGGGTACTGGTAATCTGCGGATTCAGAGCCAGCAGCCTTGGTGGGATAGCAGCCTCTTTCCGCACACGGGCCTCTGCCACTGTTCCTCGGGTCCCTTCTCTACCTTACGGTAGAGAAACAGTGGCTGGCTTCGTCTCACACCCTGCCTCTCCCTCCCACTCGGGGGCCCACTACGCTGCCCATGTGTGGACCAAGACCGTGCACGCACACACAAAGCTGTGACTCCTGGATGAATAAATGAACCGGTGTAGTGAGAAACTCCCAGAACCTAGAGTTTGAGACCTGGCTCTCCCACCTAGAAGCTACGAGCACTTGCCCAAGGTTCGGCCTCTCTGAGACTCAATTAACTTCACCTGCTTAACTGATCTCGTAATTTCACTTAGAGGACCAATATGCGTTACAGCTCCTTTTCACCAACATGGTGGCATCCTCCGTTCTGTCTTGTATTGTCACCCTTGCCCAGGGGGCCAGCCTTGCCCTTCATACACACCCTGGAAAAGTGTATCTATTCTGAGCCTCCACATCTCAACCCCCAACTCAGACTTCCCTATTGCATTCTGTACGTCTAACCAAACGCCTACAGCACATCTCCAGCTTGTCGACCCCCCACGTGCCACATTCACACACGTTTATCGTTCCTTTCCATTTCCCAAGACACTTCCTTCCCTCTTACTCTCCTGCCATTAACTCCCAGAAGGGGAGTGGCACATAGAGAAGGAAGAGGTGACCTAAGGTGGGTGGTGGTGGCATGGGATAAGCTGGCAGAAACTCGGGATGAGCAGAGAAGACCACCCAGCCCCCTCAGGGACGCAGACATCAAACATTAGTCAAGTCACCATGAGGTCTGGCATTCCTTCTCCCCCTGGCCCCACCCTGGCAGACAAAAAAACCAAAAAAATTCAGGGTCCTCTGATCGGGGCAAGTGGGCTTGGGCTCGTGGGGGCAGGCAAGGATAATGAGCTGAGACCCTACCCACAGAAATGAACTGGAAGACGTGAGATGGGCAAGGGGCCACCTTCTGGCACTCCAGCCTGGGCACCCCCGCCCTACAGTGCAATGAGAGGCAGAGCGTCACAGAGGCCATGACACCTTTGGGGCAAAGAGCACCCAAACTCTTCCAAACCCTGCTGGCCACTTCCCTGGGCTTTCGGAAGAGCAGGGAAGCCCACAGATAACCAGCAAGGAGGGGCAGCTGAGACGGGGCTGGCCCAGGCTCTGGCCCTACTATCTCTGTGAATGGCTGGGGGATCTGATGGTGCACATGGAAGCTTATACCCTCCCAACTTCTAGCCGCTCAACAGAGAGCTGACTCAGCAGACGTGTTAGCTACTCTTATAAGTTGCATGGTGTTTCCCCACCCCCAGCCTCAGCATGTGACCTTGAGTGGTGCAGATGTAATAAGATGATGTCATTAGGCCCGACCCTGATCCAATATGACTGATGTCTTGTAAGGGGAGAAATATAGGGCACTTGTGTGGCTCAGTGGGTTAAGTGTCTGCCTTCAGCTCAGGTCATGATCCTGGGGTCCTGGGATCGAGTTCCACATCAGGCTCCTTGCTCAGTGAGCTGCTCCTTCTACCCCTCCCCCCTGCTTGTGATCTCTCTCTAATAAATTTTTTTTTAAAGGGGGAAATTTGAACACAGGGCAAAGATCGTGTGAGGAGGGCAGTGGAGATGGGGGTGCTGCGTCTACAAGCCAAGGAACACCAGACTGTCGACAGAGCCGAAGCTGGGAGAGAAGCACAGAACAGATGGTCTGTAGGAAACGAATACGTTCAGCTCCCCAGAACAGGCCGGAGCCCCCGCTGAGCTCCAGACAGTCCCTCTTTCTAACCGGGTTACTTCTCCCACCAGGGAGCTTCCATCATCACCTGGATAGTCCCTGGTCCCTGTCCCCATGAAGATGGAGAGCATGAAGGAGCAGGGAGTGGGCGCTGGGCCCTGAGCTGCTGTGGCCTGCTCCCCGCTGTGGGACAGCCTCGAGTGTGCGTGACACCTCGCTGCTGGTGCACTTCCTCGGTGAGGCGCTACTCGTGGTGTCCTTGACCACTTAACCGACAGCAATTCACCATAAGCCGAAAACCAGGTGTCCTACAAGTTAATGTTCTTCTCTACCAGGCCTTGTGATTTACCCCAGGAATACATCACTGGGAGAACAGCAGCCCTACCTTCTCCACCTGCTCCCTCCTGGCCCAGGATGACTTCTCTCTCATCTGCGCCACCATACGGCCTCCACACCACCCTGTCCCCACCTCCTCCTTAGCCTCTCTACCACCAGAATGCTCTTCCTCAAAGGCAAGGGTCTCACCCTGGCTCAGAGCCCTGCATGGCTCTCTGATCTCCTCTTCCATACTCATCCCTGCTGTCTACTCGAGCTTTCCTCTCCAGTTCCACCAAGACGCAGCCCGTGGGTCTCCTGCCTTTTGTGAACATGTGGCTCCTTCCTCCTGGTTCTCACCCACGCCCCTCCATGCCAGCTGACCTGTCCTCGCTACCCCTTCGTCTTCCACGTGCCCACTGCGACCCTGCTACCCTCCATCGGAGCTCTGTTCTGTTGCATTATGTTGTCATACTTTCTTCGTTTTCTCCACTAGTGGGCAGGGATTTATGTCCGCCACAGCTAAACAGCCTGGCACGGAGCAGGTCCTTCAACGGTTTTTGTGGAATGAATTCATCGGGAGTTCTCAAAGTGTGGTGCCTGGACCGACCACAGCAGCGACACCTGGAACTCATCACAAAAGCAAATTGTGGCCTCAGCCCAGGCCTGCTGAATCAAAAACTCAGGGGTTGAGGTTTCACGAACCCTCCAGATGATTCTGATAGACACTCAAGTTTGAGATCAGCTGAATTTAAAAAAATGAGAACGTAGTGAAATAGGGTGTGCACGGAATTTGCTACTATTCAGCCTAGACTGAATCATGACAGGAGAGCTGATGGGCTGAGGGGAGACTCCTCCTCTGGTCCCCATCACCGGGAGTCCCTGGGCATTATGGCAGCCTGGGGTGCCCGTTGCCCATCTCTCCCTCAGCCCGTGTTCTAATGTGTTCTGTTGTGTCTCATTCTGGGGGCAGGGGGTGGTAATATACACTGAAGTCTCAGGAGTATCCCAAGCAGAAACCCAGCACACAGGAGAAGCCTGGGACTCCGAGCGCCAAGGCGGCTGTAGTCAGGCTCAGCTCTGTGGTCATGCTGCCCAGCTTCTCCTCTTACATTCTTAACTTAAAAACATTTTGTCAACTTCCTCCTCTGCCAAAAAAAAAGCCCCAAAAAACAACAAAACCAAGCTTGTGGATACAGAGAACAGTTTGATGGTTGCCAAAGGTGGGGGTGCGCAAAATAGGGTGTATTTAAGCGTTGCTAAGATCTTAAAAATTCTTATCACAAAAAAATTTTGTAACTGTGTGATGTTACATGTTAATAAGACTTATTGTGATGATCATTTCACAGTATATATCAATACTGAATTGTTTTATACCACAATATATGTCAATTATCTCAATGTTTAAAAATAAGCATTCTGTAAAAGGAATTAGAACCCTATTGCCTTAGATTTACCATATTACCTGTAGTGGTAAGTATCCTATCCTTTTAAAATTTAGTCTAAAGGAGTTGACGATGAGGGTTTTTTTTTTTTTTAGACTTTAATTTTTTGTCTCTTGATTCTTGGATATATAATATATATAAATACATGTATATGTGTATATGTATATATATATATTTTAGAGAAAGAGCATGAATGGGGGGGAGAGGCAGAGGGAGAGAGAGAATCCCAGGCAGGCTCCATACGCAGCACGGAGCCCTACGTGGGGCTTGATCTCATGATCCTGAGATTACGACCTGAGCCAAAATCAAAAGTCAGATGCTTAACCAACTAAGCCACCCAGGCGCCCCATCAAATGTTGGTTTTTAACTACTCAGTCAGAAACCCTGATATTCCATTTAAGAAGCTGGAAAAGAGCTCCTTTAGGACTGAAGAATATATCCACAGGTCAAGCTGGAAATATTGTGAACCTTCTGAGAAGGTGCTGGGACAAGCCCTTCCACTATCTGATGCCTCCTTTCCTCTTACTTCATTTCAAGACATTCTCCCTCTCCAGCCTATGTTAACAGGTCTTAGCCTCTTTCAGATCCTCAAATTCACTGAACTCTTTTGTTCTGGACCTTTGAGCCAGGCTTTCCCCTGCTTGGAAGTTCCCCTCTTCTCCCCCCTCCCAAAGATTTTATTTATTTGAGAGAGAGAGAGCACAAGCAGGGAGACAGGGGGCAGAGGGACAAGCAGACTCCCTACTGAGTGTGGAGCCCATCATGGGGTTTGTCCCGGGACACGATCCCAGGACCCCGAGATCTTGACCCAAGCCAAAATCAAGAGTCAGTTACTTAACCGACAGAGCCACCCATGCACCCCTCCCCTCTCCTTTTTATTGACTAATTCTTTCTTCTCCTTTCGGGGGAAAGTGAAATATTCCTTTGCCCAGCAAGATTCCTCCTCCTCCATGAGATTAGGACCCTCACTTTCCCTGACCTCTCCCTCACCAATTTTCCTTTATCTGCTCCTTTTTCCTCTTCTTTCCCCTCTTAGCCTGTAAAAGCACCCACAGAGTCTCCTTCTTGGACCCCCAGCACCTATCTTGGAGCGAGGCACACAGTAGAGGCTCAAGTATTTGCTAGGTGACTTTGAAAGCACGCAGGCTTTCGGCAGATAACTTTCCAAGTCCCAAGTGAGTCCACTTGCTTCTTTTATCCTTGGGCTAAGAACTTAGGTGCTAACAAAGCTCGGGTGGGAGGAGGGAATCAGAAGA
>NC_048224.1:126189864-126190588 GCF_002007445.2 Ailuropoda melanoleuca | reverse complement strand
CAGGGTGCAGCGTCATGGAATGGGGATGGCAGAAGGTGTCCAGTCCCACCCTGCTACTAAGCAGCTGTGCCATGTTAGGCAAGTTACTAGACTCTGCTGGATCTTAGTTTCCTCCTCTGCAAACAGAGGCGATTGAATCAGGTGACCTATAAGGTTCAGTAGCATGCTAACCCTCCTTGGTTGTAGGACTTTGCCCTTTCCTCCTGAAGACCAAAGCCTCCTGAGTGAAATTAACAACGAGCCAGTTGGGTAATTGACCATTAGCAAGGGTCGAACTCCTCCTAAATACCGATGGTTAAGTTAAAGGAATTACTGTAACTATAACTATGTACATATCCTTCCCTGAATTAGCAGAGACTTGAGTTAATAGTTGGCTGTAGCACTCAGCTCATAACCTCTCATTTCTGCCTTCAGTGTTGGCTAAAACTCCCTGGCTGTCAGCTGAATCTGGACTGTTTAAATACTTCTATTTTTAAACCACAGTAACTGGACTGTACAGTCCTAGTAGGTTATATACCAAGGAAAAAAAGAAACAACCCTCAAACTGCAAAGAAATCTCAAATG
Organism: Ailuropoda melanoleuca; assembly: GCF_002007445.2. Lineage (NCBI taxonomy): Eukaryota > Metazoa > Chordata > Mammalia > Carnivora > Ursidae > Ailuropoda > Ailuropoda melanoleuca. The sequence goes on along the minus strand of NC_048224.1, from coordinate 126,190,024 downwards.
ATTTTCAGTAATTACTTTTTTAACATGATTTCCCCCAATATAATGATATTTCCTGATGGTAAGGTACAGTTATTATGAAAGAATAATATATTTAGTAGCAAAGGAAATTAAGAATTTTTTAAATTAGGAGCCACGATTTTCAGTGAGAGGAAAAAAAAAA